>NW_006921322.1:0-179189 GCF_000392275.1 Phaeoacremonium minimum UCRPA7 | reverse complement strand
ATCTTGAGAGGGTGTTGGTCAGCAGTAGGCACTGCTGCCCTGTTTCAGTACATCGTACCATTTATACCCAGCCCTAGACGCCGACTTGCCCGTATCCCATCCACGAACACATTTTCACTAACACCATGCCCTATCACGAGGTACGCCCCCTCGCTGCCGCCTCAGGATCGTCTGTGGTACCCTGAGTTGCTTCGACTTTGAGCTGGTGATCGGATGCGGCACGGCCCTTACTCCCTTGCACATCCTCGACCACCTCCTCGCCACTTGGTCCGCTTGTCTTGACGCCTTTCATAGAATCGTCGTCTCTCGCCTCCTCTTCTGACTGGCCTGCATCCTGACTTTTGATGCTGCTTGCCTTACTGACACTAGCACTCTCCGGATCTTCCGTTCGGAGACCCAGGTGCTTCTGGGCCTCGGGGTCCTCCTCATTGTTCCCTTTCCAGTCTGCTGCTTGCATCTGAGGTACTGGTTCGCCCTCACCTGGCTCCGTGATGACCACCTTGCCATCCTCCACAGCCGCACCTTCAACACCCTTTTCTCCAGCGCCCACCGCTCTCCAGACTATGCTGATCCGGTCGGCGGCACGAGTCCCTTTGCGGCTGCTTCCCTTGATGCCGTCCATCCTCTCCCATTCGATCTCAAAGACGCCAGAATCATCAGCCTTGCCATCTTGTTCCGGACCATTGCCCTCGAAATACGTGTTGAACCAGACATGCGCGACGGCCGTCACCATGGTCAAGCCCATCGATGCACGTGCTCGATTCCTTCTCTCCACGCAAATGTTAATGTCGCTGTTCGGGATACGGATGGGCTGTTCGGGCTTGAAGATGACGGCCATGCCGCCGGGTTCGTTCTGGTCGGCAAAGGTAGCAGAGTGTGACAGAGAGGACTGCGACTGTGTCTTTGGGTCGGATAGGCTAAGATTTGACGCATCAGGCGGTGACGATGTTGCCGACGATGGCGAGGATGTGGCCGCATCGGCTGCATCGATGGTCTTACTTTTCCTGTCGCCGAGCTTCTTGAGGCTGCTACTTGAGCCGGACTTGGATGCTCTTCGAATGAGACTTGTCCGAGATCCTTTGAGTGACTTTGACTTGCTCCTAGCTGGGAGTGAGGTCGTACTCTTGGGACTTGAAGCGCCGGAACCGCCCGTGTCGGTGATCTGCCCAAAGTCTGCCTCCTCAACGATCTCGTCGTCATCTTTGGTTGGGCTCAGCGCATCACCAAGAAAGTCCATCATGCCGCCTCCACCGGGAGCTTCCCCCTCGATGATGAGCCGTTCCTCCTTTTTGAACGTATGAAAGACCTTGATCTTCTTTCCCTCATCGACAAAGCCCTCGACGCTGACCTTGACGCCGTGTCGCAACCCCCAGGCATGCACCTCGAGTATCTCGATCTCACGGTCCACATACTTCTTCCCGCCCCTCGTCCACCTGTCAACGTAGCTGATCCAGCGAAGCTGGGACGGGATGGAGACGCCGGCGCCGAACTTGGGCCGCATTCGCCGCTCGGTGAATCGTGCCAGGGCATCCTCGGGCGACCATCCGCACTCGGAGATCAGATAGCTAGTCGCCATGCTGCCCGACCGGCCCTTGCCTGCCTTGCAGTGGACCACCACAACACGCTTCCCACTGTCGACGCCGGCAACTGCCTTCAACCTCTCCTTCCAATTCTTGTCCTTATCTTTGTCGGCTTCTCCGTCTTGCTTCGTGGCGTGGCCATCTTTCTCCTCCGTCACCACGCCGCCATCCAGCTCTCCACCGCCAAGCCAGTTGCGCATGCTGGCCATGATCATCGGCACGAGCCGGAAGGGCGGCGGGTGGTGGTCCGGCCATGGGTAGTGGCGTATTCGTCCGTAGACAGCTTCGTCGGGGTATCCTGTTCCCTCGGCGCGGAATTCCCAAATGGCCCAGTTTTCGCCGTGCTTGGCGTCGAGGAAGGCAACGAGCCGATCGAGAGGATTTCGGTAGGCGCGCTGGGGGTAAGTCTGGGAGGGGCCGGATCTGTAATACGACGATGATTAGCTTGAGAATAGTTCACGGGGAGACGTGATCTAAGTCTTAGTCTAACATACGTCGCGATGATGTTGTCCGTGACATAGCACAGGTCCAAGCCCGTCTCAGCATGTTTGGCTCGAGGCCCGGCGACAATCTGCCGCAATAAAGATGTCATGACGGACACCGGATTGCAGACACGGAGCTGCTCGGATGCATTTGTACGTGGAGGACTTCAGAGAGGGGTGCCAAGAAGACAGGATACTGCATGGATGTATCTATAGTGTATCAATCATTGCAGACACATAATAAGCCGG
Source organism: Phaeoacremonium minimum UCRPA7 (assembly GCF_000392275.1). Taxonomy (NCBI): domain Eukaryota; kingdom Fungi; phylum Ascomycota; class Sordariomycetes; order Togniniales; family Togniniaceae; genus Phaeoacremonium; species Phaeoacremonium minimum. The sequence goes on along the minus strand of NW_006921322.1, from coordinate 176,878 downwards.
ATGCACCGCTTGCATGTAGTTGAATTGGAGGCCGTAGAGGCATGCAAGGCTTGTTACGACCCAACCATGAGACGGCTAAGGCTGGACGATCTGCGAGGGAGAGAGCCGCTGGGCAGAATGACGGCTAGGTACCTAGGTACTCCCTTATTCGATTGACGACGTCATGAGGGGCGCAAGCAAGCTGAGCTACTCATCGGCTGATTCGGTGGAGAAGCTGGTATCTTTACGCTGCTGACAGCTTACAGTCCATCTCCCAAGCATTCATACTGACCTATCAATACAAGTAATCTATTTGGAATTTCTCTCTAGAAGTCGTGCTGGTTTCGGCTTTACTTGTGTAGACGAGCTTTTGAGTTTTTGGCTCGTCGACTCTCTTTGCTGGACGTGTGTTTTGTGACTGAAGAGGTAGGTAGGTCCGCCTCAGTTCTTCGCCTCTAAACGCGATTTGAATCTTCACACTTTGGCGGTGATATGTCAGGAAGGTCAAGCATGCATTGGCCGCCTACTAGCAGCGTAGACAAATGCAGCGATCATTTCAGAGGAGCTTAGATTAGGATCAAATCACTAGACGTACTGCATAGTAGGGAATAGCCCTGGGATCTCGGCCCCTGACGGTATTGATGACTTATCTATTGATTGTCTGTCATTCTCAAGCGCAGTGCAGAGGAAAATTCCCATCATGAGCAACAAGGATGATAAAACGGAGCTTAATCAATCGCAAAGACTACAACCAAAAAAAAAAGCCAGTTGAGAGAGGCCAGACCTGCCTCAGATTTGTTCCGTAAACTCCTCCACCCTCTTAGGCAGACGAAAAAGCCGAGAGTAAAAGCCCCATCCATCACGTCGGATATAGCAGAAACCAGTCTCGCCATGCTCGCTGCATCCATCCCCTACATCGTTCCAACAGCATGCGTCCCCACCAGTTGCCCAACCACTGATATCTCCTTATACAATAGTATATGTCCTATCTCATCCCTTCTTTTCGTTACATCAGCTTCGCGTGCGCGCCTCTTGGCTGCATGGGCGCCCATGTGCAATTTGAAATGTTCAAGAGCCAGCTGCGCATGTTGTCGTCGTGGCACGGGAGCTCGATGAGGCACGGGCTCTATGCGAGAGAGAAGTTCGCGTGGCGGCTCATTACGAGGTCTTCTTCGGGACAGCAGCGCCGTTCAGATGCTTGTTAACATCCGTAGCCGAGTGGAACTGTCGGGCACCACCCTTGACACCCTCCCAGACCTGACGGGCGACCGGCGGGGTGCCCTGCGCACCGACCAGATTGTCGACCTTGGCCTCGAGCAGGCTGAAGCTCTGCTGGACGTGGCTGCTCTGGGCGAAACGAGCGCGGACGAAGGTGGTGTAGATGGCGAGCAGGATCCAGCTGCGGCGCTGGAAGAAGATGGCGGCCAGGAGCAGGCGGATCCAGAGCAAGATCTCGAGACCAGAGACAACCAGCATGGATGTATCGTAGTACTCCTTGACGAAGCTGCCAATGGCATCCGCAATGGGGTGAGGAGCGAACTGAGGCTTGCCGCTCGGTGATGCGCCAGTAGCAGGAGTGATCTGCTTGGGAGGGATGATGGTCGGGATCAGGTTGGAGCGGGTGTATGTAGCGAAGTGGAAGATGGAGTAGATGCCGTAGGGGAGCATGGCGAGAGGATACTGGGGGGAGAAGAGCCAGACAAGGGCCATGACTGCAGCGAGGTCAGTAAAGCCAGCAGGGACAGAGGTCAGCATAGCTCGGAACATACGCAGGTACTGGACATTCTCGTCAAAGATCAGGGACGTAGCACTGGCCTGCAGCTTGGCACCGGCCTTGGAACGGGCGCGCAGGGTCTTGTAGACGACGATGCCATATGTGACGGCAGCGGCGATGAAGGTCAGGCGGTAGGAGAACTGGGCGGTGCGGGAGTAGTAATTCATTCGGATCCACGAGAAGGAGTAGCGGATAACCGACAGGATAAGCGTCAGGTGTCTGTGAGGCAGCTGTTAGCATTCAAGTCCCCGTCGTCGCCATTCTCGGGACAAGATCATGCCCATTGCGGCAGGCAGGCCTCTCTGTCGCCTCCTTGAGCAGTGTGTCTGTCATATGTGATGTGGCCTTTTCCGGTGGACCCCAGCATGCATCCGTCGGGAGGATGGCCGGAGCTTGGCCAGAGCACACGGGCGAGAAAAGAGGCTCAAAGGAAAAAGACATACCCAATGAACCAAGCAACTGTATTGACCGAGGGTTAGCTGGCGCAAGAAAAGCATTTGGAGCTGTCTGGGCAGGGGTGGGATCGTACACTGGAGAGTCTTGGCCAGAGTCATGATGCGCTCCGGCAGAGGCATAGTTGCAGGCGGCGGGGGAGCCATTGCGTGAGCGGCGACGGCGGTGGATGCTGCAAAAGGCTGGGCGATAGAGAGAATAGGATGCGCTGGAGCTCTGATTGCTGCTGCTACTGCTGCTGGTGATGATGCAGAAGCTGTAGTTTCGCGAAGTCGAGTCAAGTCAGATCAGATCTTCTAGGTGGAATGGGTGAGGAGGAAAATATGGTAGAGTTCAGTTTGAGGCGGAGGGAGACGAGAGGGAAGTTGGATAGGTGGCTGGTGACGAAAAGAGAATCGGCCAGTTTAGTGATGATTTTCTGCTGCTTGGTGCTTGCTGGGGAGGGTCGGTGCGTCACCGACAGGGATCAGATCAGCGCCGGATGCCCGCCCAGGGTTCGCTCCTCTACCCACTGTTCAGCTGAGCCAATCCGCATGTAAAGGACACTACGCCTTGGCTAAATTGACTAGCAAACTACATACTGGCTCCAGTGAGTCTAACAGCAAGCCACACCACCCTTCAAGAATCCCAGAATCCAATCCCGCAATCAAAGCATCTACTGCACAGTACAGTATCTACGAGTCGTTGCCTGAGTGCGTGTCGTGTTTGGTTGTAGCATTCTGCCTTAGGTAAGGTAATATACATAAGGAAGGGTCCTCACACCTACCGGGTGGCCTATGTCCTACTTCCTATCCAAATGCCGGGTTCCTTGTATCCAGCTGTACATGCAACATAATGACTCCAATAACCAATCCTTGAGACGTGTCTTCTCACCTACCTTCTCGACTACCTTACCTACTTGCTCTTTGCGACTTCCCTGCCGCAGTAGAGAGTGGACTAAGTGCACATTGCTTGCTGTTTCGCAGTGATGTATGATGAATAGGCGGCCGGGCGACCCATCGGCTTCCAGGCCATTTCTCGATGCACCCACAGGCGCCTTTCGTCATACTGCGCAGTAGTAGTGCCCGCATCGTCATCATCCCGCCCAGCTTTGGACCCCACCACAGCACCACAGGCTCTTCAGCACCACCAAGCCTGTATTGTGTATGTAGATATGTATGTATGTGCGTATGTAGGGAGTAAGTATGCATGTACAGTACAATCCGCCTTCACATGCAAGCACTCCTAACCAAATGTGGCCGACATTCCAAGATCTGCAGTTACAGCAAGAATATCCGGTGCATCTTCAAAGTCAACCCTCCTGGAGGCACAAAGTTGCTGCCGCTCAACATAACATAGGGCATTGAAATCGCCTATGAATATGGCCAGACCTTCATGCTGGCGGTCCCTGCTCCAATAATCGCTACACCATTGTCCCCTAACCAGTCAACACTAGTGACAGTACTCGTAAACAATGCCCTTATCGTGAGGGGGACGGCTGTTCTGGCTTGCACTTCCGCACGTACTCAATGATCGGAACTGTTTGCGTCGTCTCCTCCACAGTAAGGTCCTACCTTCAAGGAGTACAAGGCCTAAATCAATGCCTAGAAACGACCCGGCAATCTGTTCGGATGATTAGAAACTCCTAAAATGAAGGACTCTTGATTTGTAGTGCAGAAGTGGCTGTTGTAGCCATGCATAACCCTGGAGTAGTATCGCCGTCCGCGTCCGTGGGAGCAGCTGGCCCGTTTTCAACTATTCAAGTTCTCGCACCCAACCTTGGAACCCCTTTCAATGCCGGTATCAGAGAGTGAGCGACAGGAGAATACCTACCTCCCTCATCAGCGACTACCTTTGGGCTGACAAGGGTGTTAGCATCGTCAGGCGTATCGGTACGCCTTTTGGCATTACCGAATTTCTGACAGCGCGAGCGCGCAGCCGAAGGAATGCTAGCGGTGGAAAGGCTGGTGAGCTTACCACATCCACTACCTCCGAAGAAAACAAGCCCTCAAAGTGCTAGCCCCTCGAAACTCTTTCACGTAACTTTCGTGCCGGGAAGTCTCTGCGTATGAAATAGCTGACAGTTACCATCCTTTTCTCCGTGCCTGCTCCGTTCCGTGATTTGCCAAGAAACGGCGCTACATCAGCACTGCTGGACATAGATCGCCGGCAATCCCGAGAAGATGCGGCATGTCAGCAAGTGCTCGTTAGGTGAGAGGCACGGAAGACAAGCTACAAGGGTCGAGCAGTCTAAACTCCATCGTTTCGACGGCCCGTCCTCAAGTAATAGCTGCCGATTCAACCACCCTGTTCTCTATAAGTCACCAGAGATACAACTAGAGTAAGCTAAGGCTTTCTCAGCGGATCCTCCCACTTGTCATCATATACAATTTGCCAATTGCCATCCACTTTTCAATCCATGATAGCTGTGCCATCTCTCTCATCTGAAGTACTAATAGCACTCTAGAGCCCTCAATCCTTCAAAGATGACACATCTCTTAGACTTCTCTCCCCTTCAACTGCAGTCAGTATGGGTCCTGTATACACCTTGAATAATGGTGCCAAAGGCGTCGAGGAGAATCGACTTGACACCCAACATAACCTATTCAGAGTCGTCACGGGAGGACTGTTGCCAGATCATGTCCGTGAACACTTAGAGAGCAAAGGTTCATCCGTCTCTATTGCCGATTTCGCCACCGGCACAGGCATCTGGCTGAAAGATCTAGCCCCGACTTTACCACCTACAGCAAAGCTTGACGGCTTTGATTTCGACCCCTCAAAATTCCCAGAGCAATCGACCTTGCCTCCCAACGTGTCTCTCCAATTTGGTGATGTTTTACAACCCGTGGCCCCGGAGCTACACGGGCGGTACGATCTTGTGCATGTGCGTCTCCTGTTGTACGCATTGAAGGTAGACCAGTGGCAATCTGTGGCTAGCAACCTGTCGAAACTTCTCGCACCTGGTGGCTGGCTGTTCTGGGATGAACTTAGCTTCACCAGCTGGCAATGCTTGCCAATGACCAAGAACTTCCTCGACTGGATCAGTGCTGAGACTCGATATGCTCTATCCGTTGACAGAGACCCGAAGTAAGTCCATTTATTTTGTCTCGATACCCGTATAGTCATCGATAGATACACTGCTCTCAGAATTTCGCCGAAATTTTCCTCTTTTGTGGTCGCCATGAACGTCACCCATAGACTATGCAAGAAGACTAAACGGTTAATAGTGCTGGCATAAACTTGTTAAGGTATATCAAGAATGCCGGATACGTCAATTGCACACAGCAGGCGTTTAGCACCTACGCTGGGGATGCCGATGTGCGGCGTACCGCTGGCATACTCCTCCTTGCTGCTGGTAGCCAGTCAATGCATGGTATTGTCGAAAAAGGAGGCTTTGATTACGTGAAAACGCACGAGGACGCTTCCCGCATTGTAGATGCAGTCGTCTCAGACATTGAAAGTGGACTTTGCGAGGTTGGATTTGAGCATTACTGGGTCATGGCACAGAAAGCCTAAGATCGATCCTTCTTCATGAAGATACCATGGGGGTCTTGGTTCGGTTGAATTTGGAGCACTGAGACAAAACTTGAAGTATGCAGTCAGTGGGGGTTTTATCAGGGCATGTCAGCTAAGATGGACGTCATATATGCAATATCATAACATGGCTTTTCTATCTCGGACATTTCCCGTGGTCGATAAACATTGAGTCTTACCCATACAACTATATTACCATCGCCATCACGCAAGATTTCAATACAATATTCTTCACTGAGGGCCACTAGGGATCGGGGAATAAGGTCATGTCCCAAGCGATTCGCGCCTCATAGAGGAAGGCCGGACAATGTGGCCTGCATTGTCGGTTTCACACAAGACATGAACTCGCTATCGCTTTGAGAGGCTAGGGTCATTTTGCGATTAGTTAGGGACTTTTACACTGAGTGTCTGAACTCTTTTCAACTCAATTAAGAGTTAAGTTACTTGGGGGTAGAGGGCGAAGCTATGGGGGCCATAACTAGTCCCAAGTCTCACACTTGGGTATTTTTGGCATTAAACTTGCAACTCTCGTCTAGTCGGCCTGCTTTCAGTACATCGCTAGAAGCTGGGGGTGTATTCGCAAAGTGTGTGTGTCTCAACTTTATAAGGATAGTCATGCCTCTCTAAGATAGCGTGATTCTACAGCCACAGGGCAGCTATTTCGAGTGCCTTCCTTGCCTCCTATGTGGAAGCTAGCGCAGCTACAGAGAGCGGCCACGGTATTTCGAGAAGCAATGTTCTCAATATAGCAGGTCAAGTTCTGTAAGTCCAGATTTCCATGGCGTTGGACTTTTACAAAGAAAATATCAACATATCTTACGGTGGTGGAAGAGGCAGTGCCTTGTATCGTCCGACGTATAAGGTTCTGAGAGACATCTACTCCTCACAACACGATACTGTCATTCACAAAGACACCACTATCATTCCTTTCTATCAGTTCATTGTTTCAGAGAAAAACCGGGCTACTATCAACAAAGCATTGGAAGATCCAAACTATGCCTTCCAGCGCGACCCTTGTAAGCACAGCTCCTGAAAGCTGAGTATATCTACTCTAATGTTACCAAATGCAGATTTCAGCCATACTAGACTTTAATCTACCAGCTGTTCTGGCCGCCAACTGTGCCAACCTTCCCAGCTTACAAAGGCAGCGAAAGTCTAGGATGAAATTATGATTATCAGGTTCAGGCAGTGTACCATACTCACGAAAAGGTCCACTGTTATTGACAAAAAGGTTCGGGCCTGAACGGGCAATACAAAGATACACTGAATACCTATGAATTTCTTGGTTACTCGTAGAGAATAACACCACTGGGACGAGGAATGAGACATGCTCTTCAAATTTTTGCGCGTGACATGAATAGTGCAATTGTCTCCGCAATTCCCTTCAACATGTCATAGATCTATGTGAGATTCAAAAAGACCGAGAGCAAACCTTGGGGAGATTGAGTGAGGATCCCATGACCTTCCGCACTTTGAGATCGACGAATAGAGATCATTCGCATGCAGCTACCTGAGCAGGCATCAAGCCACGCTGTGCCAAGCGCAGAAGAATGCAGTTCACTGGTCTACATAGCGAAATAACTCACCGAACTTGCAGAAAAGTTAGAAAAGAAAGCGTTTGCGGCATACGAATGCGCCTGATCTTGGTTCCGGCTGCAAGATCAAGCCCATCGACCTACAAGGATTCAACAACCGGAGCCTGCCTCATTATTTTCTTTTTCCACCTGCATCTAAGAAATAAGTCCACTACTCCCAAAATATTGACGAATCATACTACTATGCTGGCTGAATAGTCGCAGCTAAAACCCTGCTATTGGGCAAACGAATCTGCTGTTGATTTGATGGTTGACCGATCGAAAGAAGCTGGCTCGTATCATGACCTCAATAGATCGATGTGCATAAGAATTGTATATGAAGCTATCTACTTCTCGATAGGCAGAAAGCTCTGATAGGCTTGGACACCGTATCTGTTATGCTGTTCTTGCCCATGCGAAAACTCGGTGTGTAGCACAGGAAGCTCTGCCTCAAGTCATAGTTGTAAAGCCCAAGTAACAGAGACGTGACCACCATAACCCTTCAATCTATTTCAATTCCCTCTTCTTGCATCCTGGAGACTTTTGTTTTCTCGCTCCCACTGAAAGTGCAAGGTATTCCTGGCTGAATTCATGCATTTCCATTATGACTGGATCATACAATCTGAACACAAATCTTGCAGAAGACCTTCGTGGTCAGATACTGCGCGTTCCTAACATGTTACAATTGTTTCCTTCGTGGCCGCATGGGGAGCGAAATACTCACTGCGACCAGTTGCGCAATGCGGTGGATAGCTGGCTGGAGAAGTATGTCCCCGTACCTACTTACACGATGTTCCGGTGTCACAATTATTGACATCTACTCCCCTATAGGGTGATACCGGACGCCAAACGTTGCCATCAGTTCAAACGGGGCGACTTCGGGCTTTTTTGCTCCATGTAAACACCTACAATGTCTCACTATACTCGCCATCTAGCTGACGGAATGCATGATAGTTGGTGGCCAGAGGCTCTTTGGGACGATCTGTATCTCGCCGCTCTTTTCGCGACTTGGGCTTTTGTCTGGGACGACACCATTGATACAAATGAGCATATACTCTCAGATGATCTCGAAAAGGCTTGCGCGTTCCGGAAAGAATCGCTCACTTATGTCAATTACTGTCTTAGGCTCGTTGACGAAGAGTTAGAAGAACCACCGTTGCCTGATCCTGCAAGCGCTCTCTTCAAGCAGTTCGCGGACGGCTATTGCCAAAGGGTCGGGAAAGGCAAGCAGAACATCTTGAGGCATTCAAAATACTATGCTTACATAGATATTAGGGAACCGCCAGAGATTTTTTGATGCGATTCAAAGCTTTTTTAAGCATTCAGAGAAGGAGCAAGTGGAGCGGCTCCATGGAAGTGTCCCAAGCTACGAAAGCTATATGGATATTCGTCACGGCGTGACTGCAGTCGACATATTTGTTCTGCTTCTTGAGTGAGTTACCCGATTGTAATAGAGGATTGCTGATTCATATGACGACCATTACCAACAGAATTCCACTCCGAACACAATTACCAGAATGGATCAAGAGCACAGACGAAATGAGGGGCATCTGGAAAGAGTGCAACTTTTGTATAATAATGTAAGAAGTGAGCTGTAATAGTCGAGAAGTAGAACAGGTGGCTGACTACTATGCAGTATCAACGATATCTTGTCGCTTAGGAAGGAGATTGTAATTCCCCCAAACTTTTGTTGGGCAAGCAGTCTGCGTCGCTAACAGTATTGCTATCTACAGGCTACAGACTGCTTCATCAATTCTGTACCTGTACTCTATCATTCGGGGTTATCCCTTAGCCAAGCCATCACTCAGTTAGTATCTGAGATGGAAGCATCCAGAGATCGGCTCGATCTGCTCTCTGCGAGAATTAGTAATATGACAAACGACGATCCCCAACTTCACAAGCAGGTGATGCGGTATATTGATGGCTGTCGACGGATGGACACCGGGACCATTGAATACACGTAAGCGTATGCAGTATATGATGCAACTCTTCACATCTAAATCGAAACAGGACGCTTGTTAAAAGGTATGATATTCTCAAATATGTTCGAGAGGACGGGGGACTGGACATTGTGCTCTAGACTGCAATGGAGCAGGAATTGGACTGCAAATGGAGAGAAGTGGATTATCGGGCTGACCAGCTTGAGCCCCCACGGCGGCATGACAGATGGTTGGGGCGGGACAAACGGATTATCTGGAATAAGCTTATTTATAAAGTTATGAGCTGTGACGGCTGACCTCGGTTCAACGCGTCCCAAGTAATTTAGCCATGCAGCTGCCGTGCGGCTCCCGTGTGTTCAGATCCTTGAGAGCGATGCACATCAGAGCATTGAGCGACATCGCTCTTTCCAAGCCTCTATGATCGGCAGTTTGCCATTCAATGTGTCGATCGCCAGTTGTGAAAATTGCGCCTCAGCGAGCGCTGAAGCGCCGCCTGTCTTGGCGAGGTTGCCCGCGGCGAATGAGGCCATTGCATGAAACACGCTGCGCCGCCAACCCTACAAGCGCGAGGCGAAATTATGTTGGTGAGCTTGGTGAGGGTAGCAGATCCTTCAGCTAGACTAATTTCTCGGTCGTGCAGCGCCGCGGCGCCACGACCCCTATCTTGCCGTCTCACAAAACAACCCTCCTGAGGGACACACCATTTCTCGCAAATCGAGGGATGCAATGCTGACAACTCGATTTCCGTTTCTTCGAGAATGAATCAGCCTTTCAGATTGTCATAGTTGCAGTTGTGATCATCGGGATCCGGACAAGTCACCATCCATCAGGCCCATCGAGCCAGCGAGGTGATCGAGACAGGACAAGACATTACTTAGTGGTGACACCGAACCTGGAAGTTGCACATGCTAGTCCAAGGCATCACACTGCACCTGAAATAGCAAATTTACGATCTAATGTGGAGAAACTCGCTAAATAAAGGCCAAGGAGGCTGCCTTTGTAGTAGGGCTGTGCGACCCAGGTCTTGGCTGTTGATGACCGTCCGTACCATGACGAATTAGCGTTCTTCTACCCTGCTGGCCAGGGGCCCATAAAGCTAGATGTTCTCGCCCGACATTTCAGCCAGAAGGCGCATCAGACACATTTGGGCTTCTTTACCTCGATTAATTTCTGTGAACCACCTCTCTCTCCTCACACTTCGAACTGTGCAAGTCCTTCCTTCATTGCCAAAGGTTGACGATCCGACTGGAACATCAACATGGGATCGCATCATGTCGTCGGCGACTCGCCGTTTATGAAGCGGGTCCTGATTCCGTTCTGGGTCATCAGGATTCTGATTATGCTCTTCGAGATTGGAATGTATGGCCTTGCAATCGGTGTGATTGCCGCCTACTCGGACGACATCGAGGACCAGCTAGAGGAGCATTACAATGCCAGCACCAGCGTCACAGCCGCCATTGCCATATTAGTGGTCATTCTGCTCATCATTGTGGCATGCCTCGTCCTCGACATTGTCTGCATCGTTAAGCGTGCAAGACGAACACTGAGCCCGCGCTTCTTCCTCATCACCAACGTCGTTCAGACAACGATTTGGACAATCATGTTCATTCTGTCCATGATTGGCGCCAGAACCGGGCTTACCATTGCGATTGCTATCATCATCTAGTAAGCGACGACCCAGCATGATCTCGTCCCCGAAAGCTAACCACTCTTGCCCATCAGCCTGTCCTTTGTTGGCGTCCTGATCTACGCTAGCGTCATCTTCCACAGACACCGCAAAGGAACTCTTCGCGGAACTTACGTGCCTGCAAACAATCCGTCTGAGCAATACAATCTCGCGCAAAATACCGGTTACCCAGCTGCCACCACCTACGCAGCAGAAACCGGCTATCCATCCAATACGGGCTACCCGTCCAATGCTGGATATCCGCAATACGCCCCTGCCCCTTATGGCGCACAACCCACGCAAACACCTGCTTATTACGATCCCCAGGCCACTAAACCTCAGCAATGGCACTCTTGAGACGATGACGCATGCATTAGATATACCTGTCGGACTTTGACCGATAATGGACTCGTTGGAGTATGCGCGGAAGTTCCCCGTGGCTATAGCAGATATATTGCTACATATCCAAGTCTATTCTACAACAGGCCACAGAGGCGATGCGCTTTTCCGCCTTGTTTAGAACGGCATGTCTGACGAGTGATGGGAATGAAACTGTTGACGACACCACAGATGATTCGCTGGCGGGAGGTCATAATTTCATCACAAAGCCGGCATACCGCACTTATACGACAGTGTTCCGACGGCAGAATGCGCGACTCATTAAAAGATGTCCTCCTTTACACTTCCCTGGGGTATTGACAGTGGAAGTTTGGCCAATGTTACATCCAGCAACAGGCGCAAACCGGTATGGCACATAAAGCACCAAGAACGCTTCTGAAGAAAATAGAATAGACTCGAATGGTGATCATTTTCGTATTTTAGCCGCAATATAAATCCTGAGCCAGGTCCAGGGCGATGACAGTCAATCTTCGATTGTATTACACTCACGTTCCCGGTGCATTCCCGTATTGTCTTTCCAACACGCATTGTTCTGCCAATTTGCACTTTTTGCCATGGGCAAGATTGGTGCTTGGTTTCAGAGCGGCCAATCACTGTAGACTCTGAGCTTGGCCACCTGTCTTTCAGAGCTATGCATGCGGGCCATCGACAGCAACACCTGCGCTACTAACAAGAACTGGATCAGTGTCCAGTTTCCCGGAAGCGGTATCGTCATCGCCTTTGGAGGCATCGATTGGTCGTTCTGGAACAAGAAATACGGCCCAGGACGTAGCAGGTATGGTGATGCAGAACATCACGAAAGCAATGATCAAATTGACCATTGGCGCCACCTGAGCAGCGCCAATCCCGAACGAGAGACATGATCCCACAGACTCAAAAGACCGAACGATCCCAACCGCCAAGGTTAATGTTTCGAGATCGTCGTAAAACGTTCCGATAATCCAGTAAACAAACATATAATGAGATTCGTTCATGAACCTTTCTCTGCAATTAGCATGCATTTTGACGGGTGGATCGTGAAGCTTACCTCATCAAAACCATGACTGCAAATCCTCTACCGAACCCTGGATTTGCCCAATCAAGTGTGACCTTTGGATTGCTACCAGAGTACAGCTTCTCATTTGCGAACTGCCAGCCAAATAATGCGGTCATGAACACAGCAAAGAATGCCCACGTGAATCGTGCCAGGGTGGGCCGTCTCAGAAAGGGGCGGTCGAAGAACCATCCCCAGAAAATATTGGCGACCGTCGCAACAACACCGGAAGTCAACGAGCCGAGGGTTCTTGCTCGAACGGAGAAATATTTGGTCAAGTATATGCCAAGATACGTTCCGTTCCAATTAAAACCGGTAAGGATGGGGATGAGAAGATACATCTGCTTTTTCTTCAACAAATTCCATAGCTTGCGAAACTCTGCCAGTACCGCTTTGTTCTGCGTCGGGTCAGGAATCTTCCTTCCATCTCGTCGGATGATCTTCTCCGGTGATGAAATGAGTAATGCTAGCGGTAAGCCAAGGCACTGGAGGCCGATCAACACTAGATATGTTGTGTACGAGACTTTGCCGCGACTTCCATTATTCACATTCAAAGACAATTGGATAGATGCACCAATTAGCTGGCCGAGCTCGCGAAGCCCAAGCCAAATACCCGCTGTGACATTTGGTCAGCCTAGTGACTTTGACGGACATGTCAGTAACTTACTGAACTTTCCACGATCCTTTACATCGCCGTATCCGAGTGCGATGGCACCCTCGGAGGCCCAGAGTGCAGATGCTGCGATGCCGCAAGTGGCACCACCGAAGAGAACAAACCACTCAACGCCATATCGATTGTTGACGTAAAGTGAAGCCGAGTAAGGGGCATAACCCAAAGTACCAAGAATTAACACCTTCTTGATACCGAACTTGTTTGCGAGAATAGAGAATATTGAGCACCCAAACACCATGATCCTACGATGGGTCAGAAACATACAGCTGGGGTTGATGAATTTCGTACCCGAAAGTGAGTGAATTAGAACCATTAACAAGGTAAGGCTCTTGTTGACCGCCGGCTCCCGTACCTGTCATGATATTAGTCGACGTGATGTCTCGATGTCCTTTTCGGTTGACATACTGTTGAGCGCATTCCATATTCCTGGTTGCGTGAATGAAATCAACCCTACAAGGATGACATTGAATAGCGGACTTCGATACCACCTTACTGCTCGTGATACCGGCTTCGTATGGACTGTTTCTTCCACCGCTCCGTCTTCCAAGGCATTATCCTGTTTGTCTGACATTATTTGCTGAACACTTCTTCTCTCACTAGTGTGTTTGGCAGACACGCCCCGTAATGATTTTCTGTGAGGATAGTCATGCACTTTTATCTTCTCGAATCTAACCCCTGACCTTCCAAGAGCTGCATCTTGAGAGTCATGGAACCAATCTTAGCTTCGGAAGTGATCTAGACCGGCAGTTGGGCCGACGATAGGATGGAGAGGAGTGGACATGATTGTCTTGGCACCATGTTGTGACATATAATTAATATGATACCATCCCGAGAGACTGGCAACATGCCATAGTTGGTTTAGATCTACGCAGAAATTGCCTTTGTGTCCAGGTGTGGTCTGTTTCGTCCTGTTACAGCGAGGGCAATTCCGTGGTGAAGAAAAGGCTCATCGGTCGTGCTTCCGGGGTCCGATGGCGCCATACGGAAGTTGGGCGGGGACTCGATACTAGGTAACGGCTTCAACCAGCTCCCGGGCTGAGAGTGGCCCTAGAGAAGCCTAATCTGACAGCACATCGTACGTGTAAACCAGGATCAATCTGCTAAATTATCAGGAAAACATAAATTCAACTTCTCGTCTTCGACAATCCAGACTCAATTGAAAAATCAAAAATAACCCAAAAAAGGGCGAAAATTTCGAGTCATGGCTGCCACTACATTTCGTATCGGGCCGTACGAGCCCACTATCAAATTGCCATTACAGAACGGAGACACAAATTTTCCTCTATCCCTAGTTCCCACCGACCCTCAAGCCCAGACAGATGACATAGTAGCTGCAGCTAGAGATCTTGCAGTTACTGATCAAATTCGAACTCTTCTTGATAATCACGGGGCTATTTATTTCCAAAATCTGCGGCTTAAAGATGCCCACGAATTCTCAAAATTTGCCCATGCATTCGGTTGGACTCCTCACGAAGATATTGGTAACCCCGTTCGAAGGACAGTTTTAGCTAAAAATGTGGCAACGGCTAATGAAGGGCCAAATACTCAGCCGGTCTACCCCCACAACGAATTTGGCCTTAGCCCACATTATCCGGCATATGTCCTCTTCTATTGTGTCTCGGCTCCAGAAACCGGTGTGTTATGATGCCCTCACTCAAAATGATATGTTGTGTCTCTAAATTGTCTTGGACTCTCAGGAGGTGAAACACCAATCAACCACTCTGTTCTTTTATACAATAGATTGAAGAAAAAACACCCTGAGTTCATTGAGGAGCTAGAGAAGAAGGTCAGTGGCTATGACTCGTAGTCACCTAGGAATTACCCGGTCATCTAATATGAATCACGATAGGGGGTGAAATATCAGCTGTTTTATCCTAATGGGCCGCGCGACCAGACTGAGTCCGCGGGGACAACTCTCCTTCAGTCATATGGCCTTCACGTCCTCTACACAGATGACACGAAGACAGCGAGACACAAAATCGAGAAAGAAGTCCGACGGCTGCCAACAGCAACTTGGATCTGGGAAAATGCAACGGAAGAGAATCCTCTTGGGGATCTGAGAGTTTGGCAGCACCTACCAGGTACGTCGACCGTGATCTCCCAATCTTCCTCAAGACGAATTTGAGGCCCTGACATGATTAGCAATACGCAAACACCCACGAACGGGACAGCTAGCCTTTTTCAACAACGTCGTTTCCAGGTTCTTAAACGCTGTTAAGAACGATACCCTTGAGCCACCACACATCACTACCGAGGGAAAATTTCAGCCGCCTGCCTTTGTCAGTACAGTCTACTCATCATAGTGATCTAGTCATTCTGACCCAGAACAATAAGTACGGAGATGGATCATTAATTCCAAGATGCTACCTTGAGTCAGCTGTGGACATTATTAAGTACGGATCGATTATAATCCAGTAAGATTGATTATCGGGAAGACTAACATAGGAATCTCAGCGAGACAAGGAGCCTGGTCTCATGGACTGCTAGAGATGTGCTCTTGCTCGACGTAAGTTGGTCTTCCCAGGTACATCTTGCCTCTTAGCTAAGTCAAAAAGAATCATGCAGTACAACATACCAGAGAGCCTTGGACGGGGTAAGCATCAACGCTGCTAAACCTCAAATTGCAGTTTCCAAGACTAACTGTGGTTAGCCCGAGAAAGCTGCTCGCTAGCTTGTGGGATGAATCAATTCATACCTGATCGTTCATAGAATGGCAGTCGTGGTTCCTGAGAAACGGCAAATACCCTCCAGGCAACCCTGAAGATATGCCCAATACGGTGTTGTCGACATTTGGAATAATTCCTGAGGGTCACACTGATGCTGCTTATTTAGTGGCTTTCAGCGAGGCTCGAAAGAACCTTGGAAGCACACAACCAGGGCGAAGGTGGCAGGCACTCCGTGTGTAGCCTCGTCACTTATTGGCGCCAAATGAAAGAGCGAAATTATGTATGCCACCCATTCAAAGACACCTTTTGCTTCGTCTGCACAAGAAGGGTTGGGGGCCAATGCGAGGTTCCATAGTGCCACGCTGCCAGATGTTGATCAATCAGTTTTCTTGACCGGGTTGCTTGCATTAGCGTTGGTCAATAGTCTCATTTTTATTGGAAAGCTGAGTGTTCAGGTGGCGGTCAATTTAATAAGTACCGCGACAGGCCTTGCACTTAATCTTGGCTTTTTTGAGCCTCAACGCGTTCTCTTGATGATAGATTCTGCATGTCGGGTGCGATTGCCAGCGATCTTTTTTAAACTCGATCATAAGAGCTCATACGTTTACGCCGAGCTTGAGAGTGACGGGTGTGACCATGTCGGAACATTCGAACCTGTCTGACAAGGTGGCCATTGCCGCCCTTGTTGTAGCCGCGGTCGCGTTCGTCACGACTGTGGTGCAACTTGCTCAAGCTATCACAGCTGCAGCCCGCGGCCTCCCAAATTGCGACAAAAGAGTTATGGGGGAATGGGCGAAGTGGACTTCCATCAAGTTTAAACTCTCACAACTGAGACTAGAGGTGGATTTCGAGGCTCCAGTCATATTTCTAGCTCCAACAAATAATAAGAATGGACCTGTCAAAGACAATCCAGTCATTTGGTATGCTGATGGCTCCCCCAAGAGCTGTGAATTAACACGCGTTGCCCAACCACCGAGTGATGACGTGGACGACATCGTCTTTCAGCAAGGCAGGGAGCGTGTTCACACCGTTGACAATGAGTTGGCTACCTGGGTCACTCTTCTAGGGGCCATCCAGAGGATGGAAAGAGATTCAAAAAATTGGGAGCTAACGAAATGGAGGGACGCGAATGAGATACGACCTACACCACCCGTGGTGACAACATTAGCCGTTGGCATTCAAGCAAAGAAGAGGAGCTTCGATACAAACCCGACTGTTAAGAAGCCGTATGCGACCTCCAACATCTGCCACTTAGTCGAATTGGCGGCTGTGTTAGGTGTCTACTGGAAAGAGTTCGACCGTGATGAGAACAAGTATCGCGCCGAAGGCAATGGATACAGCCTACTAGGAACGCGCCTGGAGGATTTTGGCATCGTGTTTGTGTTCGAAAAGACTGGGTGGGCTAGATTCAAAGAAAACAGGATCATCCCAGCATCAGAGGTCAAGGAACTCTGTTTTGGAAACGCACCTACATTCTACCGACACCCGAAGGACGACGAGCGATGGAAGATACCGTTTAGTCCCCAGAAAACTCTCAAGACCTTGCAATTTGGCAGCCGTAAGGAGATCGCAGATACTCTCAACTTAATTGGGTGCAACACCAACACCTCCCTTTATTATATCAGAGAAAAGAGACATATACACCTGTTTCCTGGTACGTCCAATCTCTGCATTCTATCGTCACGCGGATAAATAACAGCCGTGGGTAGTGACGTTTGAGATTCTTGGTATGCTTGGGAGGACGATTCATGTGAAAAATAGATGCTTCACATATCTCC
The DNA here is from genome assembly GCF_000392275.1 of Phaeoacremonium minimum UCRPA7. Classification (NCBI taxonomy): domain Eukaryota; kingdom Fungi; phylum Ascomycota; class Sordariomycetes; order Togniniales; family Togniniaceae; genus Phaeoacremonium; species Phaeoacremonium minimum. Next base: position 159,430 of record NW_006921322.1, on the reverse strand, counting down.
CCAATCCGACGATATTCCCATGGAACCGGGGATCCTTTTCTGTCCGACGTATGCTTGGGGCCTTCCATGAACAGCTGGGAAAGCTTATCAAGGACTTCAACAACACACCCCATAGTCAACAACTTCCAGCTGAGCTCGAGCATATCAACGCTCTTGCGCGTAATCTAAACTCTGACCTGCCACCTCTGGATGAAGACTTCAGCCCGCAGCATCTGAATCTTCTTCACGAATCCCTGGACGAGATCGACGGTATCCTCGCAGAGACAAAGATTGATAAAGACGTGGTTCTCGATGTCCTCCGTCGACACTTACAAGAACTATTACTTGCTATCAATACCACAGCAGAAACCCAGCCACCAAGCACACCGATTGCAAGAGCCGATATATCATTTGATGAGCTACTTAGCGTGCCACCAGAAAACAGAGAGAAGAAGTTCATGGAAAAATATTTCAATGAAATCAGACCACGAGTTGTAGACACCAATTTCAGGGATCATCATGACCCAGACGCGGCGCAAGCTTCTCGAGTAATCCATAACAACAGTAACCAGCAAGGAAGTGGACAACATCAAGGACCGGATCAACCCACAAGTAATGATCCAAGCCAGACTCCAAGCTCGTCATCGACGTCTTCGCCATCTCCACCATCTATTCCTCATCCTGTCGATACATCGATAGGGACAAGGGTCGCTCAAGGTGATCGAGTGAGAGCGCTCGCTATAGACATGAAGAGGACAAATACTTGGAGCGAGTTCGTCAAGGATGCTTTTGAGCTGCGCCGAAATAATATCTGGTGCACGCTGGTTCTCCGCATGTTGTGCTGGTTGTTGTTGCATGATTTCGACGAAAAAGACATCCAATTGAGTAAAAGCGAGCTACTGGGGAGCCGGCTCCCGGTCTATATCATGTAAAAATAGTTTGATAAAGTAATGCAAGATGCTGAGATCCATATTCACTTATTTATACCTTGTCTGTCACTGTGGCGCGAAGCACCACGCGCATAGCTCTATGAGCTTTAGAGGACCTAGTCTGCTGTTTTACTTTTGAATTTTGAATTTGCTACGCCGCAAGGAGTTTGCTGTCAATTTTCAATCTGTTTAACAAAAGAAAAACTGGACCTGCTACCATGATAGCTCCAGCGAAGAGCTATAAAGCCAGGCATCCAAAAAGCCCAGGGATTTGACCGCGAATCGGTGTCCCGACCAGTGTACTGTCCGTGAGATGTCGTTAGTCTCGAGGCACTGAAGCATATTGATACAATTTCAGTTGATAATATTATGGCCCAAATCCGCTGTTAAATTTTCTTTATCGGATAATCCGTGGGGCAATCGTATGCATGACCTTTTGCCTCGCACCACAAACCGGAGAATCGCTGTTTTAGAGGCTTCTATTCAGAATAACAACTTTCATAATTAGTCAATTAGCCATGCATCAATTACTATCACGTAGATTCCATGGCATAGTTCAGCCATTAGATTTACTCTCTAGACGATTAGTAACCGAGGGCGTGCGTATAATCATGGTTACAGTGCTTGTCCATAGCTGAGTCATGCTCACGGCCTATCAATGAGAGCGGAAAGCCGATTAATACTGAGCGACACCGGACCTCCGCGGATGCTAGCTCTTCTTTTCTCGACCTCCGAGGATGTGTTGGTCCGCCCATTCTTCAGCCATTATACATCGATCGGCATCTTAATGTCATGTAGCATCGCAATGAAGAGAAAAGAACCCGGCCCACCAGGTACACCGCAATTCCGCCGTCGCCAGCCGCAAATATCGTGTTCGTTCTGTCGCACCAAAAAGCTCAAATGCGACCGTGGGACACCCTGTTCGAACTGTGTGGCGCGAGGACTTGCCTGTCAAGGGTCGCCTGACCTGAGAAGTCCTCAAGCATCGGCCCCTGAGAGAATGTAGGGCAAGATGCTCACAAAGCTGCGCGTTATAGCATATACTGATTGGCCCTTAGACCTGAAACAGTTGAAACTACTGGAATATTGGAAAGGCTTGAGTTACTTGAGCAAGCACTGCGGAAAATTGATGAAGGAGCCAAACCAGGACAGAGCGACAGGCTCGGACCCGCTCCCCTACCACACGATGGGGCTAGCAGGCTACACATCGTTGTCCACACACCAGTATCATCATTAACGGAGAGTGAACATCACCAAACTGCCAAATTTCTTGATTCAGCATATACGCGGGAAGATTTCAGTGTACGTATTCTGCAAACGGGCGTCTGAGTAGTGAAGCTAAGCAACTATTCAGATCTCGGGGGCTTACAACCAGCACCGATTTTACATTCAGGGTACCAACTCATCCGATGAGCGCAAGGCATCTGCTCAGACCGAGCATTTACGAGGAGGTCGTCTTATCGAATTGATGTCAAAAGACGAGGCGTTGTCTCTGTTACGTGACTTTTTGGAGAACTCATACCATCTCCTTCCGGTGATTCACGAAGCATCCGCTAGAGCACTGATAGATGATTTCTATGCCTGTCTCTCCAATGGCCAGCTGGTTGATCCTGCTCATGCGGGTCTTATTCTAAGCATATCAGCAACCAGTGCCTATTTCTGGAATACTGGTGCTTCAAGCTACTGCTCGTTTCCTTCGCCTGCAGTTGCTTCAATGAGGTCACTTGCATGGAGAAAGTCGGCCTTCGAAGTGCTCGATGGATCACGCAGCATCACTAGTCTCGAGGACGTCCAGGCAAGAACAATCCTCTCCTATTTAATATATAACACTGAGGGGCTATCTGCAAGGTCAAGGTTTCTGCATGGGGGTACCTTGGCAGCTGCCCGTGATATCGGACTACACTTAGTCGATAGCCCAAGATCTGAGCAAGTTGGAGATGCACCCACAAGGGAGATAAAGCGAAGGCTGTGGTGGCACCTTGCATCTACAGACTGGTTAGTACTTAAATCGGTGATATGATTTTCTTCGTAACTGACTCAGCATGTGCTAGGATGATCGGGTTCATGGGATCACCGCTCGATGGCACCTATACAGTACACCCTCGCTTTATGAATGTGAAGTATCCACGGAATCTGAACGACAATGATCTCAGCCTGTGCGAGGACACGTTCACGTTTCCGCTCAATATTCCCACGCAAATGTCATGTTTTCTTCAACGCATTCGTCTTGGCGAAATCATCCGATCAGTCGTCGACGCCCGACCACCAGGACAACCTGATCTGGATATCACAGAGTATCATGAGGTTCTGGCTCTCGATCGTCTGTTTGAGCAAGCTATATCGGATTTCCCTCCTTTTTTAAGAGTTGATGCCCCGATTCCTGCCGGAGCCCATCAACATCTTGACCTCCAACGCTCCATTATTCATTTAGGGTTCTACTCTCGTCGTGCTCGACTGCATCGTCCATTTCTCCTGCAAGAATATCAGAAGAAACAGTATCAGCAATCTGTCAGTATATGTCTGAGTTCTGCACGAACTGTCATGTCAATTGCCGCACGGCTGCTTCAAAAGTCTCTTGCAATCAACGCATCTAGCGTCAGTGACTTTAATTTGAATGACCGTCCGACTACTGATTCACCTTCATATCACCGCCTTGGTGCTGTTATCAGTCACATGTTCCTGGCTTGCACGGTTTTGGCGCTGCATGCGGGCCTACAGTCTAATACAACCCCTGGGTCAGGGGCTATCATCCCTAACACAGACACGAGCTCCTACCCCGAGCTGGCACAAGCTTGTCAGCTTCTTTCCGCGGCCGGGCGAGAGTCTCCGGTAGCAGCAGGTCTTGTTCGTGGGCTGGTCGATGTTCTTCGACGTTATCATTTTAAGGGTGTAGAGACCGTTGGAGCCGAGGAGCCTCGAAATAACATGTTTAGAAGGGAGGATTCGGCACCTGTGGCTGATGATGGCTCCCCGATTCCGGTGTCGAATGAGGACCAAGCACTTCCTGACATTCCTGTTGACATAGATCTTGGACTGGATGAGATCTGGAGTGACATCATGAATACTATGCCGATGACTGATGGTTGGGATCAGGTGTTTGCGCAGCTAGATACATTCTGTGCTGCAACCTGACCTACGACATTATGAAATAGCGAACTGTGGCAAAGATAAATATTAAAGAAGTGGGAATCCGAATCGGTTCGATCCTCCCAGGCATCACCGAGGAGACAACTGCCCAACTCCATCGGCTGTAGCCAATTAGACTGAACAAACGTAACTGATTGGAGGAGATGATGGGGTAAGTGGCGAAGACGTTAAACCTCGACCCCACACCAGTGCGGCAACCCAGTCGAGACAATCAATCCCAACTTACACCTACTATTGGGAAATTTGCCATATCTTAATCATCAAGATTACCAAGGTTCTGGGTATCGTATTAAGGATGGCCCAAAGTACTCTTTCCGACTGGATCTTGGTGTCTAAAATACCACAGTTCATCGAGGATCTGAATCATCCGTGGATCAAAGAGAACAAGCAATGGCTTGAACAGCGCCCCAATCCCATCAGAGATCTCTGTGACCCGGACTCGCCTCTCCGAAAAGGCAACGAAGATGGCCGCGACCTGCCTCTAGATTTGTTTCACTGGCTTGAGGTGGACAACAATCGATGTGGCATTCAGCGAAGCGGTTGGGACAATGCACTTCAACGTCTGCGAGAGATCAACGATTGTCCTGCTGCTTTAAACGACGTCCAACATCTTCACATCGATATTTACTTGTCAGGCGAAATGTACGGCGATGCACCCGAGCCTCCAGATCCCGGTGTCGAAATATCGCAGCTCTTTGTCGATGTGCTGAGCTCTATGCCCAACCTGAAGAGGATAGACTGGGGTATCCCTCCCGAATCAACTCCTTTCTTGGGTGCGTACTTTGCTCGCCAGAATTTGACGCTTCCAACGATAAAGCATCTTTCCTTGGGAGCATTCTCGGAATATCTTGTTCCTGTCTGTCCAAATCTCGAACAACTGCACGCCGGAACATATACAGATCACTGGAGCTGGAGCAACAACCTTTCCAGTAGCGAGGAGCCAAGTCCGTACCAGCGGCTAATTCAAGCCACGAAGGATTCCGTCAAAATTACGACCTTTTGCTTCAGTAGTGGTGATGGTGGTTGGACCAGTCAGGTTGTCCAAGGTTCGGATCCAACAGTGGACCGATTGTCAATTCTCTCCTAACCAAAGCCAGATATCCGGGAAGCAATGCCCAATCTCATTCACTTAAAAATGTACGGGTATATCCAGTCATATCGAAGTTCGAGCCGAGAAAAAGCAGAGCCTGGAGAGAAACTAAAGGTAAGGACCGATATTCCATGGCATTTTTTCAGCATGATCGTTTCAACTCATAATATCTAGGTGGTACTGAGGGAACTAAAAACCTTCGATAACCTCACTCACCTTCAGCTGCCTGATGCACGAGACCTCGGTGTCGGTTTCGAGGGAGGACACTGGTGCGGACACGCCTACAGGGGACCAAGCGGTAGAAAGTATGGGAGAGAGATCTCAAGGAAAAGAGCCGAGGCGATGGAGGTTGCGGGGGCTATCACAATGGGTATCCTCCCTCATCTGACATCCTTGACAATAGAGTCTGAGGAAGCTACTATGTCAAAGGGTGATGACGGGCAGCCCGTACTATCTTGGCCATGGACCGGTGGCATAGACAAATGGCTTTATGAAATATGGCCTGAGCCACCATTGAAGAAACCAGCTTGAAGCAGCTGTATCTATGTATGGCCATCTTTTGAGAGTAGCCTTTGCATCGCCCTAGAGTGACAGCACTTTGTCGCCCTAAAGGGAAATATGGCACGAGACCATACAGACATTTTGGATGGCTTAAAGCAGCACTATGCTATAGGTTCCCTGTACATGGTACATGTAACAGTGGATTGAGCAGGGGATGTTTCTGTTAGTGAAGAAGATCTTGTCCAATAACGTCTGTTCAGCTCGAAACAAAACACGTCAACCCCTTCCTCCAATATTCAGCTTGAAGCAGTTCCTTGGCTATGTACCGTAGCATTCAAAGTCAATATTTTCCTGAACCCCTGGCCCGTCATCTCGTGTCTCCAGCGCCGTCTTGCCGGCGACAGATGAGATCCGATCTCCATTGCCAAGCCGCACCCGAAACGGTAGGCGATGGTCCCAGCACAGCCGCGGGCCACTCAGCGCTTTCGGACCCCGTCCAGGGTGCTGTTTCCAGGCGATCGGCCCTGTCGCACCACCTCAATTCGGGCGCTTGGCGGCTGGGCGCCGAGAGCACTGAAACGTAACGGTCCAGCACTAAGTCGTCACCTGCGACGAGGTCTGTGAAGAGCCGTGGGAATTGCTGCGCAAACGGGATGCGATTCTTCCATTTACCTCTCAGCAATGCTGCTCTTCTTTCTCTCTTGGCTTCTCTCTTGAGATCCACTGTTCATTGATTGTCGTTCATTCTGTGAGGCTTGAAGGTGAAATCGAGTTCGGTGATTTCCTTGGGCAGGGCCCTTTTTCCTTGTGTCTTGAGCGTTCCTTTCACTGTTGCAGCTGGGCTGGGCTTTTATTCTATTCGTGAGATTCAAGAAGGTGTTCTTGAAGAGGAACCTGGACCTTGTGAAGGCTCATCTTGGCTTTGAACCACAAGCTTCAGATATGGGGTGAGTCGACATGTTGCGAGTTTGTTCAAGTCTTACTAATTGTCGCCAGGCGCAATACGCTGAGCAGCAGGCGACTTGCGAGGGACCTTCGACTTTGGATTCGAGATGTTGCGCCGGCATCGAGTGCGGCAGCTGCAGTTGCTGAAGGAGAGGAGGTAGAGGTTGAGGAAGAAGGGCCAGAATTAGCAGAGTCTCCTCCCTCATCTGCATCCTCTGTTGGTGGTTTCTCAAGTGTTGCATCGTCACCATCTCCGACGAGTACGGAATTTCCGCCAGCAGTGGTAGCTTCTTCAACGGCACCACCGCCGGCCCTCGGACCGGCTGCTTCTTCCACTGCCAATATCGTAACCCTCACCGCAATCCCACATACGCCAACCTTCCCTTCGAGCACCACTATCTCGACCACGCTGGCCACCTCCGTCACATCAGCCCTGGCCGCTCCACAGGCTTCGGTGGCCTCTTCATCTTCCAGCAGCGAGTCACAACCTACCCCAAGTCCAACTGTATCGCAGTCAATTTTCAGCAGTGCCGAGCCGACAACAACCTCAGGACCAGGAGGAGCACAGGAGCAGAATTCCGTCCAGAAAATTGAGAGTAGCTCGGAAGGGTCGCCAGGAAAGGGCATCCATGTTGTTCTTCCTGTACTTGGTGAGTTCGTTCGATTCCAGGACGGGAAAAATTAAAGACATCGAAACTTTTGCGGCTAACCACAACGACAGCTTCGGTCGCCGTGCTTGCTGCTTTTCTATTTTTTGCATTTCGGTGGCGACGGCATCGAAAACGCGCTCAGGCTGAAAGTGTAGCCGTTCTACCTGGATCTGATGGTGGTTCAGTGTCATCTTTCCCATCAGAGTATCAGCCGAGACTCAATGGGAAGACCGACACGAAGATCATGGATGAGCTGATGAGTGCAGCATATGATGCTGAGAATGGAGGGCCACAGGGCAATTCGACATACGGACCCAATGGATATCTCATCGACGAGAAATTCACACCTCTTCCTGAGCCTGAGCCTGTAACGTTGCGGGGATTGCGAAATTCCATTGCACGCTTCTTCCGTGGGCAGTATCCGCCGAGGGTGACACCCGTCAGCCGATCAGACACGACCACTGGACAACCTCCGGTACCCGTCATCCCGGATGCGTACAAGAACAATCCCAATGGTCCACAGCTTGTAGAGTCTCGAATTGAGCCGCATCCTGGCACAAGAATCAGGACTTACTGGTCCGATAGCTCTCAGACGGATACAATGGGCTCAGCCGGACAGAACGGCACCCTCCTGTCGCTTTATGCCACCGAGAGCCATGGCCTTGGCTACTTTCACAAAACGCGAAGAGAGTCCGGAAGCAGGCTTGCGCCGATAGCTCCGGCTTTGCGTGTTCCATCGGGAGCACCATCAGCTGCTGAATTGGAAACACCCAGTGATGAAAGTACATGGCGGACTTGGGGCGTCACGCAACAGCCAAAGACACCGACAAGAAACTGGGTCGAGAAGTGCATTCGCGCTGGAGGACTTAGGTGACAGGGCTCTGGGGTGATGTGGGCGGGAGGACATTGACTCCCATCAAAGACGTGTTAGGAGTGCATGGCGCCGGTGTCCATTGGGAAACGGCTGCGTGAACATTTTGTTTGAGTGTTAGGTAACTGCATCGGCATGGAAATACTCTGTCTTTACCGGATTGAAACCCAAATTAATAGAGCGATACCCTTCCATGACAACTGCTACGCCACGCTGCTGTGAAGCATTCATCATAGCCAACCTTGATTCTGTTAGTGCAAATATGAACTAGCGTCGCAGCGCATCCGATCGAGGGCGGTCTGAGCAGTCCATTTTTTCTTGTTCATTCTAGATTTAGGAAAGAGACTTCGAGGCTTTGGAGCGGTTGACCAATGTTACAGTATCATGGGCCATCTAAACGTAGAGAAGTGTTTTATTTGGTGGTCTTATGAACCAGAGCTGCTGGCATATATTAGTAGTATGCTTGGGCTCGGTTGTCGGCGACTATCAGTGCCGAAGATACCTGTGTCACTTGACGTCACAGGGCTCCTTTTTGCCTTCGTGGTTAATTTTATACGCTGTTGCCTAAGTAGATCCACTCCAGTCAGTCACAATTCACACAATATTACTTCAAGAAGCCTCCTTTAAGCCTTGATGTGTGCCATATAACCAAACACAACAGCAACCATGGCGGAGCTTCTACAGTCGGTGTCGATACGAGGCAGATATTTCTGGGTGGGAACCGAGCGAGTAAGGCGATGCAACCACCATTCCTCCAAGTGTCTACCGCAAGACTAACGAGTACGCGAAATGCATCTTAGTTCATGATTAAGGGGATCGTGTATCAAGATCACAAGAAGCCTTACAAGTCACGTCATCGGGACCCGATTGCAGATGACTGTCTCGATGACCTCAAGCGAGACATAGAGCTCCTCAAGGAGCTGGGACTGAATACGGTATTCGTTTGTGAGACCAACCTTGGTAATACACAATTAGCCACCGGACTAACCTAACTACAGTCGAGATTGACAACACGAAGCCACACGATGCAGCAATGCGTCTTCTTGCAGAGGCCGGCATATATGTTCTCGTGGTAAGATTCTATCACGTAAACCCACCTGCTCTTTCAACCGATAATTGAGACATGGGGCAGGTCCTTTCTACACCGCGAAAATATCAATGTATAAACAGGGCAGCACCATACGAATCATACCAATTCCCACTTATGCAGCACTACTTCAAGACCATCGACTGTATGGCAGCCTACTCGAACACGCTCGGAGTCATTCCCGCCAACGAGGTCATCAATAGTCAACCTTCGACTATCGCTGCGCCCGTGGTTAGGGCCGTCACTCGTGACGTGAAGAGATACATGGCTTTGGCTCACGGGATTTCTGGTCAAAGGCAATTACCCGTGGGCTATAGCTCTGCTGATGTTATCATGTATCTCAGGCAATCCTTCGATTATTTTACTGCTGGGGATCCAGATGAGGCTCTGGATTTCTTCTGTGTAAGTCTCGGCTGGATTGAGTTGCATTCTACAGCTGACAAACTTCAAATATTTAGTTCAATTGCTACAGTTGGTCGGGCAAAGCCTCCATGTCCATCTCAGGCTACGATAGGCTCGTAAGACAGAGCAATTCTACCTGCTTTTTGGGATCATCTGTGAAACTGACATGCAGCCTAGGTTGAGAGGTTCTCCGACGCCCATGTTCCAGTATTCTTCTCCGAGTATGGGGCGAACACTATACGCCCCCGAATATTCCAAGAAACCTCCGCGATTTATTCAACGGAAATGACCCACGTGTTTTCTGGTGGCATCGTGTATGAGCTTTGGTATGGCGCAAACGAGTACGGGATTGTAAAGTGGCGAAAGGACGAGGATGGGAAGGAGACCCAGGAGCTGGTGAGAATGAATGATTTTATGAGCCTCAAGAAGAGATTACGCCTGTCCACCGATGATCCCAACACCGACGCGGCTTGGACGGACAGTGCAAGCACTCTTGCGAAGGCCCCAGACTTTCCGGCACGTTCGAGTTCATGGATGGCTGATACGACAATGCCTGAAAGCCCAGTGGATTGGGAGGGCGTTCGTGAAATGTTGGAGATGCGTGACTGGATCGACGTTGGAAAGGAGATGCAAGAATCAATGATAGACAGTCTAGTGGACGCACTCAGCTCACGGTTGAAAATTCATGATCATCTCACGAGCACAACGCCGATGACAACACCGAAGCCGCCAGACAAACACATAGACCCACGAGAACCAATCCACGAAGAGGATGAGGATGAGGGATGCCGAAAGTTTGACTGAAAGGATCAAAAGAATCAAAGCATCAGTAGAGAGCTTATTATATAGTCCTCTAGATGGGTAGCCTCGGCCATAACTCATGTTACCGAGACCAGTCCCGTGAGTCCTTCACAGAAACTTTTGGATAAATGACTGAATATGATCTGAAACAAGATCATGAGCTTCCTCTGGGAGGTAATGACCGTAACCATTTCCGATAGGAACAGGCTCGTAAGTGGTTCCGGCTGTGATCCAGTCTCTCCACTCCTCCGCCACATCAATCCTCGAGCCGAGACCTGCTTTTGAGAACATCACCATGGTCGGAACATCAAGCTTGCGCCCCGCCTTCTGATCCTCCACCTGTTCGGCATACTCTGGAGCGGCACCAGCGGCGTAATCCTCGGCGCTGTATCGTAATGTTTCCTCCTTGTCGAACAATGCTGCATATACATCCACCGCATTGCCTGATTGGATTCGCCGAGCACCCTCCTCGCTACTGGCAAGCCGTGAATGTGCATCGCGACACCACTGCGCGCCGCCGTATGCAGATATCAACTTAACGGCGATGTCAACATTTGCAAGCAGGGGCCAGTGATAATATCCTTGGCAAATCGCTGGATTTTGAAACTTGTCCCACTGAATCTTGGTCGGCACAATGTCTAATAGGATGGTGGCAACGACGTTGATAGACGTAAACTCCGCCCGTGAGACTGCGAGCCTGTGGCATATTCTCGCCCCTCGATCGTGTCCTCCGAGGATGACGTTCCGAGGCGAAGACTTCCCAATGTCAAAAGTCTTCTCCAGTGCCTCGAGGAGAGCTCTGCCAATGTCAAGCTTGGAGTGCTTGTGTGCCGGGCTGCTAATTCCATATCCAGGCAGCTCCGGGATGAACAGAGCTACCTTGCCGACGAGAGCTGGCACAACCTACAAGTCGAATTAGTCGCATTTGCCTTACATGGTTTGAAAGGAGGAACCACCTACATGACGCCAACTGGCCACGGGCAGACATCCGTTAGCGGCAGCAAGAAATATGGACTTGTAACAGTGAGTCTTACATGAACGCTGACTGAGGATAGCCATGAATGAGGGTTAAAATCGGGCCACCATGCGGCTCAGTCGATGTGTAGCTCACAACGGTAGAGCCGCTCGTGGTAGGCGTAACATTTCTCGTCAATGTTGGATAAAAGCTCCTGGATTCTAAATCCATCATTGTGCCGGTCTGCCACAATCTGAAGACAGCACCTCTCGTCAACGATATCGATAAACTTGTTTCAGTAACCTCCAGCGCTAGGAAAGAGGATCCGTTGGATAATCGAAGCCGTCCAGCTATTTTACTTGATTTTTGTCGTTCAGGCATGTAATTGTAGTAAGTCACGATGCACGCGAACAGAGTCAGGCAATTCGCCATTTGTCATCAGTCATCAGAAGGGCGCTGTGGAGAGAGTATTGCGGGGTAGAGAGCCTGCGTTAGCTCTCTGCGTCACTGACTATAGCGAGTGAAGGAGCCTGTAAATCACTATGCTATACTGTACGCCTTGGTCCTCTTCGGGACAATACCAGCTCGCCAGCTTGAACTGGTGGATGAATCTTTAAGAATAGTCTACAAGTAGTTTGTGAACAACAGCATCGCTATCCCCCGCCATCACGCTTTCGTGTCGAGTTCAGATGCTCTTGGATCAATCACGTCTTCTCCAAACTTTCAGCGATGCCATATCGGCGTGCCGGGTACCCAATTCTTTTGCCTGTGGACGACAAGTACGTCTGTTTCGTGACCTTCACTACTGTTCATCATGTCTAGGCTCGCGTATAAGCTGTAACCAAACCTCTCGAGAACCTCGAGTAGTCGTAGCAGCATCAAGCGCGTAGTGACAGTCTCTTCCCCTGATGGCCACCATGGTGACCCATGGAATTTGATTTCGAAGCATCCGGGTTTCATGTCATGGCGGGAGACACTGGACCCGTAAATACCTAGAATAGCCGCCGCTAGATCTGGTGGCGGCGTGTCCACGAGCTTGAGGCGATCGTGTCGATCAAAAGAGATGCTGAGCCAGTCACAGGGTGGTGGAGGCGGTGATTGGTATCGAAAGACAAGAGTGTCTATTATCGCGTCAGTGAACTCATTTGTGGGATATATCAGACGGCCAAAACCATTCACTATGCAGAACACAGACCTTTATCGTACTCCTTCTTGCTGAGATCAACGGCAGCCTGTAGCACCCAACCTCGATCGAAGAGTGCCTCGAGCATTCTGCGTACCAGCCGCCGCGACCTGTCGTCTCCGCTTGAGTCGTAACTCCATGGGTACCCGCGCAGCTTGAACTCGTCAGCTTGTCCGTATTTGCGGAAATCTTGAATGCCCTTGGGCCATGTTGTCTGGATCACATCCCTAAGGGCGGCTACATCATCATTAAGAAAGTTGATGAACCGGATGCGATCACTTTGATTGAGCGTAACACAGGCGAAGCGCGTCCGGAACGGGGCTGGTTGCGATGGTCCGCCTGCGTTGGTAGCCGCCTCAAATGACGGCGGCGGCTCTGATTTATCCTGAGGGAATCCGCTGGACTTATCCATTGTTGCGGTCCTCGATACAAGCTCGAGATAAAACTGAAAAGTTCAAGCGGAGTCTTTGTTTTGAAGAGATGCCATGATGCCCTGGGTACGATGTCATTGTATACTCGAGACGCTGGCCGAGGTGTGGCACTGCCAGCGGTTGGGATCAGGTTTGGTGGCAGTGCTGCTCTGCCACAATATGAAGACAGGTCAAACTCACCAGTAGTGGCTTAGTTTAGTGCTAGGCGTCATAGTGAAGAAGCCCGGATGATCACATAGGTAGTCAATCTTGGTAGCAAGTGAATGCTATTTGATCAACCCTTTTTTTTTGGTTTTTTTTTGATGAAAGTGAACAGACAACGAGGCTACTTTTGCATACTTCAGAGCCTCAACATTATAGCTTAGCAACTACTTTCTTCAAGTCAGCAATGACTTCCGCAGCTCCTCGCTCTCCACTACGCACGGCGCCTTCCATGTAGCCCTTCCACTCTCCAGCTGTCTCAGTGCCAACGAAGTGGACGTCCCCAGCCGGCTCACGCACAGCATTGCCAACGGCATCCAGTACGCCTGGTGCAACCGAGGCGCAAGGACAGCCCCAGCCAGCAAACTCGTCATTCGTCCATTCATAAGCCATCATCTCAATGAATTCCTGCCGTATCATGTCCTGGTGATTGAAAAGCTGACCTATTTGATCCAACAACTTGCTTTCTCTATCTTCCGTTGACAATCTAGACCATGCGCGTCCAGGTTCGCTCACCATGAAACAAGTCAAGACGAACTTGCCGTCAGCCGGGATACTCGTGTCCCGGATGATAGACGCTGGGCCGACAAAAGATTGTGTCAGCCCGCAGTATCCCTTGGTGACCCAGAATGGCGACTTGAATACTACCATGACTTTGGTATAATAACCGTAGGTGGTTGACTCAAACCAGGTCGTCTTGGATACTGGTAGTGGTGGTGAAAATGCAATAGTCTTCAGAACTGGACTGGGTGTCGAGCAGATTACTTTTCGCGCCCGGTAAGCCTTACCAGCTCCTTCGACTTGAATCGTCTGGGGTCCTGTCTGGTGGATTGCGGAGACAGGGGTAGAGAATTCGAGGACTCCCTTGGGCAATGCTTCAGCAAGTCCTTTTGAAAAGAGCTGCGTTCCCTGTCGAACACGGAGATACTGTCCGCCATGCTTTCGGTCCGATCTCATTTGCAGTAGACCACCACCAGACTTGCAGTAGTTAAGAAAGAACAGAGCCGAGATGTCGCAAGGTTCTTGACCAAGCATTGCTCTTGTCCACAATGTAGCCGTTGCCATAGCTGCCTCGCCTGCCCCGCGAGACTTAAGGTATGCCTCGAAGGTCATAGAGTCCAACTTTGTATCTCGTGGATGAAAGGTGTCAAGAGCTTGGCAGTCAGCTTCCGCCAAATCGCGGATAGTTGCTACGTTCTGAACAGTTGCATCATCAAACTAATGTTTGGTCAATTTCCACACACTTACAAAGCTTCGGTCAGCTACTCACCCTTGGCAACTCCCCGTAAGGGAATGTTGAACACGTTCCATCAAAGTCTTGCAAGACGCAATTTCCACTTGTGTTCTGCTCTATGAGCTCCACACCAAATCGTTTTGCGAGAGCAAACATCCGACTCTGATTCGTGTCATTGATCCAGGCTGCTCCGAGATCAATCACGCCGTCTCCTTTCGTTAAGGATTGACTCCAGGTCTTTCCGCCCACTCGGTCCCGTGCCTCTAGAACTACGCACGATAATCCTGACCGAATGACGTCCTCTGCTGCTGTCAATCCTGCAAGCCCAGCGCCGATGACCACAACGTCTACATTCCTGACTGAAGAAGAGTCAGATGGTAGTACTAAGTCGGCTGGTGAGGGCTGAGACCGTACGACAACGGCCTCAACTTCGAACAAATAGCCCCGCACAGCCAGCTGCGGAACTGGAACTAAAGTGATGGCAGGGCGGTGGCCTTTGAGGAACTTTTGAAGATGTCTCACGTGTTTTCGCTTCTCTGGGTCATAATTGACGATGTAAAGTGTCAGTTTCGCAATGTCTTTGATTAAGCCTCCCGCGGCGAAGATGACTTGCTTCAAGTTGATGAGCGCAAGATGAATCTGAGAGTCGTAATCCTCGGGGAAAGAGCCATCTTTTACGGTGCCAACCTGCCCAGAAATGTGTATGGAGCTACCAGCAACAACCGCCGGTGAGAAGTAGGCTGAGGCCGTATGGGCCAGGTCCACTGTATGTAGTATTTTGGGACTGGACATTTTTTTGGCTACACAAGATTAAAAGTAATTGAAATCATCAGGAGATAGTTGGATGGAAAGGGGAAGACTTTGGAGCACACGATATTCGTATAAGCTATTACATTGAACTTCATGTCAATTGATAGCGGCCGATTCCGGTGATTTACTCCAATTCAGAGTTTATGATTGGGCCGCTATGACTTGCCAAAGCCATCACCACGCTTTCTACTGAAGTGGATAACTGCGCAAGCCGACAAACTCGGTATGGCAAGCCGAGCACCGAGAGTGGACCACCTTATGGGCCTTCTGAGCCACCTAACTCAAGCAGTCATTCGACCTTCGAACTCCCGGTGGCTATTCTAAATATTGACATTTCCTGAAGCTCGCATTTGGCTTAGTAACGCCACGCTGTAATGGTTGCATGCATTTACTGAAATTAGGGGAAATTCTTCAGGCCCGTCGCATTTAAGGTGAAAACGCCGCTTGTGTGTAGGCTATTTCGTCTCGACAAAGGAGATCTAATACCCGTCTATTTCTTGGCTTCCTCAGCCATGCTTTCTTGGATCCAATTCCTAGATATACTGTAGATCATCTCCATAAACTCTGGCGTCGGTGGTTCAGGACCAATTTTACTTTCCGGAACATTCAACCCCTTTGAGACAGCTGGCCTTTCTGTCATCATTTGTAACCATGCCTTGACGTTTGGGAACTCTTCAATATCAATGCCACCCCAGTCTTGGAGCTTTAGGTCAGTCAAAGAATTTCACCCGAGGACGTTAAAGACTTCAGCACTCACCGTAAAATGAGACCCAGCCGATACAAGCAATGTCGGCAAGAGAAAGTCGGTCCCCAACAACGAAGCCGGATTTAGATTTGCTGAGTTGCTTGTCCAGGATACGATATAGTCTCCTAGTCTCGTTCTGATATCTATTGATACCATACGGAATCTTTTCTGGAGTATAGCCTAAGAAAACCATCAATATCTTAAGAAGTGCAGTAGCACATTGTCAAGAAATCCCTACGAAGAAAATGATTTGCCTGCCCCTGCATGGGTCCTAGGCCGCCAACTTGCCAAAAAAGCTTATTTTATATTAGTAAGATGCCATACAAAGGTCTCAGTTTATCGAGCTCACCCAATTATTGACCTCATAATACTCCTTGCTGCCACGAGGATAAGAGACTTTGTTTTCGGTGTCATACCTATCTACAATATATTGCAGTATAGACCCGCTTTCAAATAGATGTATAGGGTTGCCATCTGTGAACGTGTCCGTCAGGGCGGGTATGCGTCCGTTGGGGTTGATTTTGAGGAACCATTCTTCCTATTTACAGATATTAACTATCGATATTTGCGAAGACAGAACAACACTTCAAATTACCTTCTGGGTGTTGTTAGGCAAATGAAACTCTGTAACCTGAATCAAATGTCAGTAAATAAACAGGCGTCATTCATCGAGCTGCGTCTCTAACTTGATAAGGAAGACCTAGTTCCTCTAAAAGAACCGAGACCTTGCGTCCATTAGGTGAAAAGGATGTGTATAAGTGGATATCAGAACTGCCGGCCATTTTGCAAGATAATATCCTGTCGGACAATTGCCAATGTTCTAGGGACAGAATTCGAAGTAAGGAAGATGGGTTTTCCTGACATTTTAAATTTGTGGGAATACCACAACCCCTCAACGCATCCTTCAAAAACAGCTGCGGCACAGCATGCAACGGGTTGCTTCTTTGGCTGCGAAGGTGACAGTCAAGCTTACCAAATAGTAAATCGAGTTAAATCCTGACGAAGTCCACTAAGTCCGAGCTTGCCGTCTTCTTTTGACTCATTTTCAGTGTCATCAATGCCGCCATAGCTTTTCACGGGAGATAAACAAGAAAGGGCAAGACGTGGTCGTTTTCGCTTTCTTTTATCTTCTGGCGGCAATGAATATTAACTAACTGGTCCGGCCAAATATGTGGCAATTCCTCTTACAGACGACGAGATCCAAAAATGATGCTCTACTATCTCAACATATAATGCAGTAATCGAGGATTGTTGGTGAGGACTACGTCAGGTCGTAACCTACTAGTATAGTGACGTCTCAGTGACAATGCTTAGGCGTTTATGTAAAAACATTTGCAAGCGTCGGATTGCCAACAGCCGGATGCAGTGTGTTGTAGTATAATCACTAAACTGTTACGTTGTACGCAAAGGGTTGTGTTTAAGTCAGCTCTCAATTGGTCTTTGATATGCGAAATTGATAGAACCTAGGAGTCGTAGTTCTTCATAAATGATAATCATTCTCATCCCCAAGATTTCTATTAAGATGCAATAAGTGTCGAGTAATTTTCCTCGGCCCTCAATATCAGGACTCAAGTCCATATTCTACTTCGAGTACTATCGTTCGGTACTGCTTCTCTTTCACTCTGCTCGGCCCTTTGAGCCCTCTACATCAACCAAGTCAAGGCTACTATTAGGGCAGCTGTCTTGGCTATTTGTGGGAACCTGGCTACCATTTGAAGCTACTAAAATGGGACAGAATTATGTAAAGTCCATAGCATTGGTAAATGGGATTCGCAAACGGAATTGGAACATGCGGGATAACCTGGACGGAGTCGACCGTCGGCCATCCCTATCTGCGGGGAAAACCCTAGCATGTACATCATAGATATCGAGTCCACAGACCAGTAGTTAGACGGCAGTTGAGTTGCATGATCAGCTGCCCGACTACCATTTATAGCCTTATCAAAGCTTATCTTGCAGCACTGTCACGCTCACGGTATCCAGAGCCGATTTGCAGTGCTGTATGTCATACAAATGATAAGGAGAATAATCCAGTCTGTAAGAGCGTACGGTAGGACCTATTATGGATCACACTACCGCTGCAGGGATATCGGGTACATTCAATCCGTTTGGGACTGATAAATATATGTTACCTTGATTGTGAAAATATATGATTTTTCGGCCAACTTACTTTCCATTTGGCAGCCTTTGTGACAAGGCCGTCAGTAGTTTGCAATCAAGCAGGCTTACAGAGCGCAACTGTTGTCGTCCACGCATGCTAGCAAGACAGCTTTTGGGGAAAAGAGTATTACCTATATCTGTGACTGCATATCATAACTGAGCATGGCTGGAAGTGATGGGATTAAGGTCCTTGATCAGGGCGTGGGATACGGAATTGTTGTTGGTATTGGGGCGTTTTTCGCAATTTTAATGTCAGTGAATAGGCTGGGGCACGAGAACGTCAACACTAATCAATATTCACAGGCTTGCTATTACGTACTTACAGAATAAATATACCACGTATTCTACTCGCCAAGCTGAAGAGTTCAACACCGCATCTAGAAGCGTCAAACCTGGTCTCATTGCTGCAGGCATCGTTAGCTCGTGGACATGGAGTTCAACTCTGCTCACATCAAGCACCTTCGCGTACTCATATGGGGTAAGTATTTTCAATTTGAATCACCTGTAACATGCAAGAGGGCTGACAGCCTGACAGATCTGCGGACCGATGTGGTATGGCGCAATGGGGAGCTCTCAGATCCTACTCTTCTCTCTCATTGCAATCAAAATCAAGACCAATGCCCCTGGTGCTCATACCTTTCCTGAGATCATATTGGCCAGACACGGACGATTAGCCCACGTCACTTACCTCTTCTTCGGATGGGCTACCAACCTTCTTGTGGGTGCTTGTCTAGTGCTGGGAGGTAGCCAAGTTGTCGGCGCGCTCTCCGGTGTTAATGTATACGGAGCGTGCTTCCTGATACCATTGGTAGTTGGGGCTTATGTTATTGCTGGTGGTCTGCGTTCTACCTTCATCGCTGACTATGCACACACAGTCATTCTCTTCATAGCGATATTTGTCTTCTGCTTCAGCATGTATGCAACAAATGCTACGGTTGGCAGTATTGACAAGTTTTACGACATGCTACAAGAAGCCAGCAAGAACATGCCCATATCTGGCAATGCCCATGGCGGAAGTTATCTGACTTTTAAAAGCAATGATGGACTTGTCTTTGCCATTGACTTATTAGTCGCTGGTTTCTCAAATGTGTGGCTTGATCAAGCATATTGGCAGCGAGCAATTGCCTCTCGCCCGGAAACATCAGTAAAAGCCTATCTATTCGGCGGTATGGCGTGGTAAGCTCAATTTAATATATCCCGTATAGATAGCTGAAAACAAAAACACGACCCCAGTCCAGGGACTTCCTTCTAAGGCTGCTCCAGCACGACCTTCACATACTCCTTCGCTCTCCTCAAAAGGCGGTTACTAATTCTCAATTAGGTATGGAATTCCATTCGGATTCGCCACAGCCATGGGACTGGGATGCGCAGCGCTTACCAGTGATCCCTCCTTCCCTACTTATCCCAATCCATTGTCTGCAGCACAAAATGGAGCTGGTCTCTCAGCTCCCGCGGTTGCGATTGCTCTACTAGGAAAGGGTGGTGCTGGTCTGATGTTGCTATTGCTTTTCATGGCCGTGACCAGCGCTACTAGTGCTGAGCTTATTGCTGTCTCATCACTAATCACATTCGATGTTTACAAGACCTATATCAAACCAACTGCAACGTCTAATCAGCTTGTCAGAATGTCACATTACGGAATCATCATCTACGCGGTCGTGTTGGCGGCTTTCTGCTGTATACTCAACGCTGTGTCTATAAACCTTACTTGGGTTTTGACGGTGCTTGGGACGATTGTCGGTGGTGCGTCAATACCTGTTGGGCTCATTCTTCTATGGGAACCAATGTCCACGGTCGCTGCACTTGTCGCTCCCTGGATTGGAACAGCTTTGGGGCTGGTTGTTTGGTTCGTTGTTACTAAGGCACGAAGCGGCAGTATTAATGTCGAGACAACCGGTGATGTCACCAATGCCGTAGCTGGGAATCTCACGGCTTGTGGCACCGGCGTTGTCATGGCGTTCGTCCTGTCGCTCCTCTTCCCTGGCCAATGGGCAGCTATAGAAGCAGAGCGAGATCCAGAGGCTAAGAAGAGGCTAGACAAGATCATCAACGGTATACGTGCTGATCATTTGGGGCCTCGCGATGGTGTCTTGGAGGAAGCATCCCATGAGGGCACGCCTCGCAGCAAGATAGACAGTGACCGTGTGGTTGATCCGGAGAAAGGTGAAGCCTCTTCATCTTCACCTGTAGAGCCGAAACAACAGCCAGCCTCTGATCCAACCCCTGACACTGCGGTACCGACGGGCAATGCAGTGGTTGACTTTCTTGAGGCGTCGCATACTGCACCAATGGATCGGGAGGAAGCTCGCAAAGCTAATCGCTTGGCATCTGGTTTCAACATTATTTATTGGACTGTTGCTCTAATTTTGGTCCCATTCACACTCTTTGGCACCGAGTGGAGATTCTCACGAGCAGGCTTTACTGGCTGGTGTGTAGTGAGTTTCATGTGGGTGTGGTTTAGTTCTCTGGTTTGCATTATATGGCCGCTATGGGAGAGCAAAGATACAATGTGGAAGGTTCTAAGGGGTCTTATTATGGATGCTACCAGGAGCCGGAACGCAATAGCTGCATGAAGTCGAAAACGGTCGGTAGTCATTTGCTTATTCACAAATCCTAGCTGGTGCTGCGCTCGGGCTGGATGAAATGATTCAGGGTTGGCTTAGACTCTACGATAACCGAAATCCCGAGAGTCCGGCTAGGAAGCATCAAGCACTCATATTTTTGCGCGAGATACCGAATGAGAGAGTTAGCATTAGCAAAGATTAACATCACAACAGTGAAATATGACTTCCTTAAAAAAAATAAAAAAAAATAAATAAAAAAAAATAAAAAAAGGAACTGTAATATAGATTCTGTGGCTGGCTGGTGTCATGACATACTTCATAAAACATGAATCACCAGCACCTGAATGGCTAGATACGCAGCAATTCCAAGCATCCTTACGAGTACATTCCTGGTTTTTTCTGCTCAGAGCATGATCACTCGTAGATCTGATGGTACTGTTTAAGCTTGAAGGATGTTGCATATCGACTGCATTGGACCCATTCAATTTTATCATGACTTAACTGGACAATGTTACAGAAAGCTAACATGCACCACAAAACCCACGATCATTAAAAGTCTTGAAGATCACGAACATGACCATAGCTTTTATTCCACATCGTCGACCGGCCATGCATTACCTCCGTCCACTCTGGAAGGATGATGATGCGTTTTGCATAGTCGAGAAGCTCGTCTGGAACCAGCTCCTCTTGCTTAGCATCAATCATCCTTACGACAAAAGATGCAAAATGTGCGTCAAGAACTGTTGGCCCGACAGCATCACCAAATATCCACAGGCTGCCCTGGGAATTTGCTTTGTATTGTGACAATACCGCTTGAAACAGATCATTGGCTTGCCTCTTGGCCAGTGCAACACTTTCGGGCCTTAGTGCTATACCGAGACCAGACTTGTAGCTGAGCTTGTCTTAGTGAGATGTCTTTGTGAGGACATGATTCCGACTCACAATTCTTTCTTGTACTCCAACGCTCGTCGATATTCATTTGATATATCGGTACGTGCCAAGAGCTCATCCAAGCCTGGATTGGGTACCTCTATAGTGAGCTCCTTTCTAGGCTCTTTGATAGTCAGAGAAGACCCTTCGATATCGTGTATCTTTGATAATAAATCTTGAATAAGCTGCCGGTGGGCTTCAGGCAAAAGTCCCGGGTAGTAATGCTCGACGAAATGGTAGGACATGTCTAAGCTATCGGGCATTGGTGAGGGTAGGACATTGGCGGTCATAGCCGGCACCTGCCCCTTTGGATTGATTTTGAGGTACCATTCTGTCATCTCCTCGTCTTCATGCAGATTCACAAGTCTGTTTTCCACCACTATGCCCCTGCTTGGTTTGTAATAGGTGTTCCCCAGGGCAAGAGTAAACTTGACCATTATTGAGTAAAGAGAGAATGGAAATACGTAAAGCACATAATGCGGATCGTTCTGGGAAGCCATTTTGATCTTCGTGATCTCGATGTTTGACTTCTCTTTTACCTAGGTTCTGCTCGAGAATAATTATCGTTGATGAAGACTAATGGTGCCTAGACGAGGTTACGTGGATGTTTGTGCAACTGCTAACTTCGGACTAGGCTTGTGTCTGTCGCAAACCCAATTAAAATTACCCGTTTGGTGCTACTGCTGCGGGGGGCGGCGCATGGTCGGATATGTCATCACGCTCTTCTCGAGATCTTCCTGTTCAGTCCCTAAGCTGAAGAATCTTTGGATTGAACGGCAAGTTCTTTACGTCTCATTCTTGCCCTTAATTAGAGCTTAAAAGGCGCTGAAACTTGATGGTTTCAAAGAGGAATCGAAGTACCACAGAAGTGATATGAGATATGATGTGCCAGGAACTCACAGTCAGCTTCCCATTTCAAAAGACTTTGAACTCTCTTAGACAGAGAACCAAGGGAGATGTGGAAGTCAAATGGAGTGAAAAATCCAGCGTTTAGATCTCGCACCTGACAATTGTCTACTGGATGGCCTAAGAGCCTGTGATAACCAATGCTGGCGAGCAGATGGTGATTCTCTTTGATTCTATGGCACAGACGGTATGGTAGGCATTTCTCTTGGGTGGCAGCTCGATTGCCTTTTCATCTCAGAACGTTGTAAACAGGCAGCCACTGGGCTCCATTCCGATCGTTTGAAGTTAGAGCTCCCAATTGAAACGAACGGGTATAGAAACTACTAAGAATACATTCGAAGCGTCAAATAGGCCTGACCTGGCACTTGGCAGAGCTAAGTAGAAGTGCGGAGTAATACCAGCTTCCTTGCTGTCGAACCTTCCTGGCAATCAGTAGTAATCAAAGTTAGTAGAAGCACAGCAAATGCTCCGCCTGGTCCACTGATCTCCAGATTATCGGGTGTACCCGAGGTTGAGTACACCCCAGGTTCTCCCAGCCACCTCCAGTCTTGAAGAAAGTCTTCCCCAGATCATACAAACCACCATTCTGTCGATCTCAATACGGGGTCCAATCGTAAAGTCTGTACATGGCACCTGGATACAAGTCAGAGTCATGCCATTCCAGACCCGTCCCCCGCTTCCGCTTGAGTTCGGCCGTGCATTTTAGGAACCGGCCTTCACTCTAAGTGCCGAATATCCGTCCGGCTCGGGGTCGAAAGAGCCCAACGTGCCGCCAGCGGCAGCGTGACATCGGCCAAGAATGGACAGTGTCTTAGCCAGCATGAGAGAATATTTAGAAGCATGTCGGAGCCCGAAGTCTGTGGATAAGGCTTTCACTCGTCTCTTGCGAATAAAATACGGGTGGAGAACGGTTTCCGGTTCATACAATTGTTGAGAAATGCCACTGGCCTTGATCAATTTTGTCCATGACAGCAAAAACCAACAGAGATGGGTAATCGTCACTTGAGCTCTCTAGAGATTATACATAATACAATTTTAGGGATCGCGTCGAGCCGCAGTCTACAATAAACAAAATACATGTTGCTTGTGATTCTTGGAGAGATATCCGAAACTAGGGGTAATAGCCTATGTAGTTTATAGAGTCTCCTGCATATTTGAGAGCTAGTCTTTTGCAGAATCTACGTCCTTGTTTTGTCGCGAACCCGAGGAAATTCGTATCGCAAAGTCTAGTGTGCTAGGATTTGATTGTATGCATGTGTAAGTATGTTGCCGCCGGTTAAGTTGAATTGAAACGGTAATCGGGCAGAATCGGGTCGGTTAACAACCGCCCAGCCAGTAAAATGGTCGATTTCTAGCAGCATTATGCCGCTAAAAGACTTCGTTCAAGGTCAACATAAGCCGCTAAAGTTACAACGGAGATACCTAACGGCAGGGACAAACGAAGGAGCGTGAGCTCTAGGAGACGGCCTTTCTCGGTCCGTTTCGAAACCGTGACGGTGGGGAATATAAGTCAAGGGTAACATCTGAAGGATGGGGCTCGATTGTAAATAAGCCACAGGCGGTCGCCCGCTGCAGATCTCTGAATAAGGGCGAAGCAACGGGAAGAGCCTACCAGAGACGGGCCGTCTACCCAGCAAGAGGCCTCACTAAGTCCCAGCAGAACCCTAACCTTCATTATCGAACTAGCAGTATCACACAGTCGGCACTCCGTTGCAAGCTTCAGCTAGGGTTGTTGCATTTCCCTAAAGCCTCGAGGTGCAGAGCCAACAGAAACGTGTTCCTTCATGAGCCAATGAACGAGACAGCCGCCTTTTCACAGAGATGCGTGAGACAGCTGCAATATGACGCCAAGATGGGGGTCATAGTATCACAACGTAACCTCAACCGGCGGCATTGGGGTGGTACAGCAGGCCCAGTGATTGAGCCGCTGCACGATTGATGAGATTGTGTTCTGAGATCTCTGAACCTCCTCAGGCCAAAGATAAACACGAGCAAGAGCGACAGGGGAGCACGAGGGGCTTTCTGACTTCTTTGGAAATTCTCCTCAGTCTGACGATAGCAGCTTGTCGGCAGACATGTGAGCAGAATACAAAGCATGTGAGCGGGGGATGTCACATTTGGCTGAGATAAGCTGCAGGCAGAAAGACGCAGGTAAGTGGAGGTTTACTCCCACCCGCTTTGATGGAGGAGGATGCTGTACAAGTCCAGGACTTTCTCTCAAGGAACTGCAAAGAGGGACCGGCGAGCGGTATTTCGCGAAAGTATGCGGTGACCACATGCCCTTGCCTGAGAATATTCTGAGCATGTGAAATTCATCGTGAGAGGGGATGATGGATGGCTGCAGCTGCTATATCCCGCAGTAGCACGTTTGAGAACCACAGTGTCTCTCAGGGGTTGTCCCATCAAACTTGACTTGGCGTGTATATGCTGTACCGTACCGCTGTTGGGGCCACTTGACGCCGTAGCCGATAGGAAGGGGAGCACAAGCAAGATCAAGCTCATTGTAACCCGAAGGTGCATTGAAGAGTCGCAAGCGACCTGATTCGTAGCACAGGGTTTGACGAGGCTCTAGTTATGTGCGATCAAACCCAAGGAGCAGGAGCGGGAAGCAAGACGGCGGAAGCGGCGTAATGACCGGTGAAATGGTCGGCGGCACGAAGTGTCGCTGCAGTTGTCTCCCACAGCGCGATAATTCCACGTAACAACGCTTTTGCGTCGCCCCAACACATTACCTGTCGTTGCATTGTACATGTACACCTAGGGCTGTTCCCATAGGTGGATGCAGTCGTATCAAGAGACAACCGGCTCTTCTGTTATCTTATTGAAAGAGGCATATGTAATATCATGACCGTAGTTCAGTAGAGGTGATGCGGTGCTCCATGCCGGATGAGGTTTGGCTGGTGGCCTGTGGAAGGGGTCGCTGGACCCCGCGAAGACCCTTTGGACCCTTTCTTTCTCTGGTTCACCGCTGAGACGAGAAGACAAATGATAGCCGATTGAATTCATGCTCTTCCCTCGCTCAGGAATGGCAGCCACGCGCTGTTGGCGCACGCCAATCAAACTTCAAAGTGCGGGCCGTGTGGACGTACACGGCCAAGACGGCGTTGCTGCGTCTCTAGAGTTCTTCCGGCCGGCTAACAAGGTACTATCCGCATCTCTATCTCTGTGCCCTCAACGAGGAGGGAGGGCGATCTTGTGGAGCCCTGTCGTCATCGGCGTGGCGATCTCCAAGAGCGGACCCTTGGGTGCGCGAACAGGGCGGAAGACCCTTGGCCAAGATGCCAGGGATGGTGCGCCGGGGTGGGCTGCTTGAGCCGCCGGACCCTGCCCAGGCGTGCACTAACATGCACGACACGGCGCGGACCACAGCAGACGGGCCAGTGAGCGGTCGGAAACCCAATGAGTAGGAGGGCTGGCGGCGCATGAGATACGCTCAATGTGCTCAACAAGGGGCGTTTGATATCGGAATTATGGGCCATGACGACAGCCAAGTTGCGCGACGCTGTTTGAGGACGACGACTGCGGTCTCTCAGGCATGCAGAATCCCACTTGAATCCAACCCCAAGGCAATAAGTCAACGCTGAGGGGCATTGAAAAGAGCCATATCCAGCGGGACAGCGCATCCCTAACAGCGGACGCCGCGGGGCAGTGCTATAGCGAGCCAAATTGTCTAACGCACTGTAAGCATGTCGGAAGGGAGCGAGAGGAGAAACCTGGAGTCGTGTATTATCTTGGTTGATGGGAGCATAAAAAAAGAGACGCAGAAAGGCAACCCTGAAGAATGAACGCACATTGCGTTATCTTGCTTGAGATGAAGAGTGTGAGATCATCAAGACGCTATTGTTGAGAGACGTGAGGAGTGCCCCCCCGTCTCTTCTAGGTGAAGTTAGGGAAGGAGGCAACATCACTTTACTGCCTGGATATGCTTGGTGCACGACCCAGACCCAGACGATAGTGCGTTTCACCAACAAGAAGGGGAGGAGCGACCGGTTTACTGTATAATAACGCCTGCACCCTTCATTAACAAACGTCAGTACTCTTTGTACAGTACTGCTGGTCTTTGCACTGTATTACCTAGGTCGTGCCTGCCGTTGAGAGAGTGTGCACCATCTGCACCTAAGAGCTACCTACCTATGTGTAAGGACTCTGGTGCAAGCCCCTTTGACTTCAGGTGTAAGGTAGCGACCCGATCGCTATCATCTCAAAGATTACCACCACAACTCGAGATCTATGAACTGCCGAACAGTGGTAACAACCGCTCCAAGGGAACCTGGTGAAGTGGAATGTTTTTGTTCAGACTGAGCTCGTCCTCGAGAAGAGCGAACAAATTCTGGACCACTAGGATGATGCTGAGCAGCCTGGGCCGGTGTTTTGCAAGTAGGCACATCTCTCCACCAGCCCGGAACTTCTATGCATCAGTGAGATACCGGTACATGGTGGGGTGGTCCCCAAATGCATCCCCTCAACCCCTCAAGCAGCCCCCTAAAAGACCCGACCCTCAATGTCTCTCAGCGATGATCTGGGGTGACTCGTACAGGCGACGTGACAGCCCACACCCGGCAGATTTTGCAGGTGAAGGCAACTTCTGATATCTCACCGCGGGATGAAATCGGCAGGCAATCAATATAAGCACGCAGAGTGCAGGATGCAGGTGATATGCTACCGACGGCGCGCGAGAATGGCATTACAGAGCATCAGGTGTAAGCGAGGCGGTATCAAATTTGACAGAAGGCTCTCGAGGTATGTACAGTACCTGCCTTCCCGAGTAAGCAACCTGGGCCATTTCCAGCGTCCATTGCGCGGGAAGGAGCGAGGGAGGCATAACGTTAGGTATGCCTGGGCTGAGCTGGGCACTGGTGCGAGTGAGTGAGTCAGTAAACTGCAGTAACCGAGCCTGTTACACAGTATGATACAGTGAACGACAATGGACACGGGCGTTCCGTCCCCCCAAGCGGCCTATGACAGCGGCCCAGCAAGAAATTTCGTTCATGCGGCTTGCCACATGTTGCGGATTCCGCACTGTATTTTCGGGGTGGACTCGCCAAGGCACCACACCTACGCTACTGCCTTTTGCAACATGTCTACTAGACGAGTTGAAAGGAAGAATATGGGGCACTACTCTACTGACAAAGGAAGGCACGATAACAACATTACACATTACCAACACCTCAATGTCTCAATGTCCCCCGGGTCCTTCCTGCCGTCCGGCCGCCAAGCCGACGCAAGAAAGTAGGTACCTTCCCAAATGTATTCCTGCGACTTTCATGCATGCACTTGACGTTTCGTTGGGGGAAAGATGGATGCAGCAAAGCGAGAACTGATGTGTGCTCGGAAAATCCTTTCCCATTTGCAATACGCCTGCCTTGGAAATACCTGTATTCTGCTGTATCGCAATGCACACTGCACATTGGCACATTACCGTGCTGCAGTACCTCAGCGTGCCAACTATAGCCCTACAATAGTAGCGGCACGGGAGTACGGAAACACAATCCAGCACACTGATGTCAGTCTCTGGCGACCCTCGCAGCACCAGCGTGCTTGGTGTGGCGTGCTTCCAGCGTGCGGTGGCATGGTGGGGCGCTATATTGCAGCGTGTGTGCGCTACGGCGTAACAACCAGAAACGCCCAATGACTTCACATTAGCAGGCGTCGTGCCTGTCCAGACCTCCCCTCCCATTATTGCGTAGGAGGAGGGGGGCTCCGGGGGGGCACTGCCAGGCGAGTCCGCCCTGTTTCTAGCCAACCACAGGCCGCGCAGGAATCTTGACATCAGCGAAACCGAACGACTATGACGGAAGGCCTCATTGAACGTCGGAGCGACGCCCTAAGCCTGCCCGCCTGTCCCAGCCTACTGCAAGTACTGCACCGTCGCTGCGCTAATTCACTCAAACAGCAGCAGCGATTGGTATCTTTCTGCTGGCTGCCCCAGTTTTCAATACAGCCGGTCCGTTTCACTAGGGAGCCCTTTCGTGTGATGCTTCGGCCAGACGGGGGAACGGGCAAAGTGAGAAGAGAGAGTACTGCCTTATCGCCACTTAACGTTATTGTGCCAACTGCCACCCAAGCAACCCCGCAGGCTGTTAGCGGGGGTACTTTTGTGTTTAGAAGGAAGTTGGAGGCGGAACAAAACGCAGAGATACGTACTACCTATAGGTAGGATGCCCAGATGAGGTTCCCAAGAATCGGCCTCTGGATTGTGATGTAAGCGGTATGCGCAGGTGGTGTTAGGTTATGAGAAAAAGTAGGAAGGTCTATCTGCCCAAAGACTACATCCGCAACTCGAGAAGAGGTAAGGTATTTCTGTACTGTACGAATGCTGTACGGTACCGTCCCCGTTAGTGGACGGTATGAGCCACCCACTGCGCGCAGAAAGAGGGTAACCTAAGAGGGTACGAAGGTACCTACTTAGGTACCTTCCAGGGGATACGCACATACCAGGCTAACCGTAGGAGGACAAGGGTAGAAGGGGGTACATACCTCATCGATTTCCATTTCCAACCCTCGCCGGTTGGTCAACACTGACGCCAGTCCCAGACTACAAACGGCACTACGCTGCAACGACGACTCACGACTCCCCTTCTCTCCCGCGATACATATAAAGACACTTCTTCCCCCATTGCCTTCCGTTCCTGAACTCTCTTGTCAACTTACCCCATATTTCAGTCGAGATCGTCCGCTAGATTGACAGCTTGACTTCACCATCCCACTGTTTTCACCCCACCATCCATCTTTATTACATACATCTTCGAATCATCCAAACAACCACCACCCAACATCATCATCGCCGTTGACGCAAGTTTGGCCATCCCAGCTGCTCGCCCCGAGTCCGCTGTATATCAAACGCTATCCACCGCAAGCCGTTGCTTCTTTCTTCATACTTACACATCCACACTATTCTTCAAAATGGCATCGCAAAACCAGCCCACTAAGAAGGCCGTTCACTTCGGTGCCGGCAACATCGGTAGGTTCCTCGCTCTTCACTAGTTCTTGGCATCGCATGTCTCGAGTGAACAGAGTACTGATCTTTGGTCTCCAGGTCGAGGTTTCGTAGCATGCTTCTTGCATAACAGCGGCTATGAGGTCGTTTTCGCTGATGTCGTCGATGCCGTCGTTGACAAGCTGAACGCTCAGCCCTCATATAAGGTCATTGAGGTCGGCGCTGAAGGTACAACGGAGAACGTCATCACAAACTACCGCGCCATCAACTCCAAGACCCACGAGCTCGATCTGATTGACGAGATCGCAACCGCTGACGTGGTCACCTGCTCCGTCGGCCCCAACATCCTTAAGTTTATCGCCCCAGTCATTGCCAAGGGCATTGACAGGAGATCGAATGATTCCACCCCGCTTGCTGTCATTGCCTGCGAGAACATGATCAACGCCACCGACTCCCTAGCTGAGCACATCAAGTCTCCCAAGAACACCCCGGAGCACCGCATCGAGGATCACCACGAGCGTGCGCGATATGCCAACTCGGCAATCGACAGAATTGTTCCCGCTCAGGACCCCGATGCTGGCCTGGACGTCAAGTTGGAGAAGTTCTACGAGTGGGTTGTCGAGAAGACTCCCTTCGAGGACCACTCCGTCCCGTCCATTGAGGGTATCAACTGGGTTGACAACCTAGAGCCATACATCGAGCGCAAGCTGTACACTGTCAACACTGGCCACGCCACCGCTGCTTACCACGGATACAACCGCAAGAAGCGCACCGTCTACGACGCCCTGCAAGACAAGCAGATTCACGCCGAAGTCCGCAAGGCTCTGATCAACACCTCCAACCTCATCACCGCCAAGCACGGTATTCCGGAGGACCAGCAGGCCGCTTATGTCAAGAAGATCATCATGCGTATCAGCAACCCTCATCTCGAGGATGCTGTTGAGCGTGTTGGCCGCGCCCCTCTCCGAAAGCTCAGCCGCAAGGAGCGGTTCATCGGACCTGCCGCCGAGCTCGCCGAGAAGGACGAGGACTGCAGCGCTCTGCTCGAGGCCGCCGAGATGGCTTTCCGCTTCCAGAACGTCGAGGAGGATGAGGAGAGCAAGGAGCTCGCCAAGATCATGGCTGAGCACGACCCTCACACCGTCGTGACCCAGGTCTGCGGCCTCACCCCTAACGAGAAGCTGTTCCCCAAGGTGGTCCAGATCGTCGAGCGGGTACAACAGGATGCGGAGGAGTAAATGGGTTGTCAAGAATGACATTTCATTCTTCCGCCTTTCCATCCCCCCTTTTTTTTTCTTATCAATGTATGTGATCATGACATGGGTTAGCAAACGGACGCATCATCGTCCTCCGTTGGGATAAACGGCGTTGTTCTGTGGGTTTTATTATCGGCATATCGGTCACCCTGTATTATGGGCTAGGCCGTTGGACGCAGCATTTGCCTCCATTTGTGCGGATACACTTTTTAAGACATTTCTGGATACCATCATCGAGACTCGCACGAGAAACTTGCCAGTCATCGAAATTTGAATACTTTTCATGTATTGTACAGACGCAGCTAGCATAGCGAAAGTGATTCTTGCTGCAAACTGATTGCATTTGATGATGACAAAAGTGAAATGAGGGGAAATAAGTGAACTCAAGTGAGATGATCGTATGTCTTTGGATGTGAGAAGCCCATTTGCAGGATCGTGTCTCGTATCCCGCATTAGTAAATTCACCCTAGTATTTTGGTGGCAGTACCGGGGGTGTGTGGTTAGTGAGTCTGAAGTTATTGGTTTAGCGGGTAAGAGTAGGGTGTTCTGTTAGTGTTCTGTACTTTACACCCCCTACTCACTTGATGCCTGAGGTGAAGCTACATTTTCAGGCCACAAGGCTGAGCTTCGAAGAGACCACATTTGGTGGAACACCTCGAAATTCGAAATAAGGGTACAAACGTACGTGGCGGTAGCTCCCTTGTCAACGACAGCCCACACCGCAACCCGCCATCGCCGCCATCTCACGACCCCTCGAATCGACAGCCCTCGGGTCAATTGCGCTGCGTTTTATTTTAGAAGTGCGTCCGAGCAGCGCGTCCTGTGCAAGAAGTCCTCCCGTCGATGAAGGCCGCCCTTCCCCTGAGTTACAGCACCCCGCGTTGATCTTGGAGCTCCCCCAAGCATTACTACGACAACAACGACACCGCCACAACAGCTTCCCACGGCGGGAAGTAAGATTTGGCACAATGCGGCTGGACGTGAAGGTATGGACACTGTGCACTGGCGCCGTAGGTTGTGCTGGCTGACCAGATTCCTGTTACAGAGGCAACTCTTCGCCAGGAGCGAAAGAGTCAAGGGCATTGATGTGCATCCTCACGAACCCTGGATCTTGACCACCCTGTACTCAGGTACGAATAGCCCGAGCATATCGACCGATGATGTTATTTCTTGGGAGCATATGTCTCTCAGCTTCTAACAGAACATCATTGGAATCGAAGAAGTAGCTGGCATCACGATGCTAATGAATTGCAGGACATGTCTACATATGGTCATACGAGACGCAACGTTAGTCTCCCCGAGCCCAATACAATGATACAGCCTTCCTGGGGGAGGACCGAGAAATTGGAATGAACATCGCCGGCTAACTAGCTTCCAGAGATTGTTAAGACCTTCGAGCTCACCGATGTCCCCGTGCGAGCTGGACGATTCATTGCGAGGAAGAACTGGATAGTCTGTGGCAGCGATGACTTTCAGCTTCGCGTTTACAATTAGTAGGTGATATCGCCCACTTCGCAGTTTGCGCACCACGCTGACAAGGTGTCTCTAGCAACACTTCCGAGCGCATCACCTCTTTCGAAGCCCACCCTGACTACATCCGAGCCATCGTGGTCCATCCTACCCAGCCTTTTGTATTGGTGAGTTGAATGGAATGATTATGACTTGGTTCAAGCTGACATTGAAGTTTAGACTGCCAGTGATGACATGAGTGCGTCCTAAATCACATCAAAGTCCCTTCCGCGACGTAAACTGACCCGACATAATAGCCATCAAGTTATGGGACTGGGAAAAGGGATGGAAGTGTGTTCAAGTATTTGGTCAGTGAATCTTCGATGCAGATGTCCTTTGGGCCTTATTGAAAATTGCTCCCCAAAACTTGTCACATGCTAATATTACGGCTGTTTAGAGGGACACTCCCATTACGTTATGAGTCTGGCCATAAATCCGAAAGATACAAACACATTCGCATCAGCCTGTAGGTTAATTTCAAGCTAACACCGATCTACGAAAGCCCTGGCTAATCTATTTCTAGGCTTGGACAGAACGTGAGTTGCTACTTCAATGGCGTGAGCTGTGACATGCTCTTGCCGCAGTACTTTAGTTGGTCATGTTTGGAATGGTGTTAATAATAGTATATAGGGTCAAGATCTGGAGCCTCGGTAGCTCATCACCAAATCAGACCTTGGAGGCTCACGAGACGAAGGGTGTCAACTACGTCGACTACTATCCCCATTCCGATAAGCCGTATCTCCTAACAACCTCCGACGACGTAAGCATTCCTTTTTCCGTCAACAGCCCTATAATGGATACTAATGCCATCTTGCAGCGGACCGTCAAGGTGTGGGATTACACTACTAAGTCACTCATTGCCACACTTGAGGGGCATACGAACAATGTTTCTTTCGCCTGTTATCATCCCTCACTTCCCGTAATTGTTTCGGGATCGGAAGATGGAACCAGTACGTCTCTTTTGATTCCCCTCTTGGCGGCTACCCCTTAAGTCAGAGCGCTAAAACTGTCTATTACAGTTAGAATATGGCACGCAAACACATATCGTTTCGAACAGAGTCTAAACTACGGTGAGTACCTTCTTGATTTTGAATTGAATGTAACTAATCATATACCAGGTCTCGAGCGAGCATGGGCGGTTAGCTACAATAAGTCAAAGCAGGTTATGAGTTTTGGCTTTGATGAGGGAAGTGTTGTTATCAAGGTTCGTGAGCTCCAACGTCTCTTCACGTTCTGCCATGCTAATTTAACTAGCTCGGACGCGAAGAACCCGCTGTGTCGATCGATGGCTCAGGCAAGCTTATCTGGGCGAGACAAAATGAGGTTGTCTCATCGATCATCAAGGGCGGTAAGACTTGAGCCGCACATCGGTCGTCGTAAGGACTAAACTGACAACATTAGACTCTGCCGTCAAGGACAACGAACCCATCAATCTTCCCACAAAAGATCTCGGTACTTGCGAAGTCTACCCTCAGACTCTTATTCACTCCCCGAATGGACGATTCGTGGCTGTTTGTGGCGATGGCGAGTAAGTTTCCCAGTGACATTCTATATTCTTATAGAGGCTTATCATGGATCAGGTACATCATCTACACAGCACTCGCCTGGCGCAACAAGGCTTTCGGCTCTGCGCTCGACTTTGTATGGGGCTCCAAAGACAACAGCAATGACTTTGCGTAGGTACCAGGCGCAGCTATTGGGCTCAATATTCACTAATGCACGATAGGATTCGCGAGTCAACAACAAGCGTCAAGATCTTCAAGAACTTCGTCGAGAAGACCGGGTCATTAGACTTTGGCTCTGCTGATGGACTGACTGGAGGAGTACTGCTTGGTATCAAGGGGCAAGGCGTAAGAACACCGTAGCTCATTTTGCGTTGGCTAGGACCATACTGATTCTGTCCTAGGGCATCTCTTTCTTCGATTGGCAGACTGGCGGGCTGGTACGCCGGATTGAAGTCGAGCCTCGCCAAGTCTACTGGTCAGATAGCGGGGAGCTCGTTGCCTTGGCGTGTGACGATACCTTCTACGTCCTACGCTTCTCTCGCGACAACTATGTTTCAGCTGTCCAATCCGGTCAGGTTGAGGAAGATGGTGTTGAGGCAGCCTTCGAAGTGATCACCGATATCAGTGAAAGGTAAGTGAACCGCAAAAAGCCTGTATCATTTGAATTAACTAACGTTCCGCAGCGTGAGGACAGGCGAGTGGGTGGGCGACTGCTTCATCTATACGAACGCTACCAATCGCTTGAATTACCTGGTCGGTGATCAGACATACACAGTCGCTCATTTCGATCAGCAAATGTATATCCTCGGATACATCCAGCGCGACAGTCGTATCTACCTTTGCGACAAGGATGTAAACGTCACATCATTTGCCCTTTCCCTGCCAGTGCTCGAGTATCAGACACTCGTTCTCAGAGAGGATATGGAGACGGCCCAGGAACTCCTCCCCTCAATTCCACAAGATCAGCTCAACAAGATTGCCCGTTTTCTCGAGGGGCAAGGTCACAAGGAACTTGCTTTGGAGGTTGCAACGGAGCCTGACCACAAATTCGAGCTCGCCTTATCACTGAATCATCTTGACATTGCTCTCGAGCTAGCTAGAGAGGCCGATGTCGTTGAGAGGTGGAAGACTGTAGGTGATGCAGCCCTAGCTGCTTGGGATGTAGGTCTGGCCACTGAATGCTTCACACATGCGAAGGATCTTGGCTCCCTACTACTGGTCTACTCATCAACTTCCGACCGTGAGGGCTTGGAGAAGCTCGCCGGTCAGGCAGAGGAAGCCGGAGCTCACAACGTTGCTTTCACTTGCAAGTGGCTGCTCGGCGATGTACCGGGTTGTGTTGGCATCCTTACCAAGACTGGCCGCCTGGCTGAGGCCGTTCTCTTCTCACAGACATACAAGCCTAGCCTGACGGCAGATATTGTTACGGAGTGGAAGGACTCGCTCGAGAAGGGCAAGAAGGGCCGCGTAGCCAAGATGATCGGTGTTCCTGGAGCCGAGGGCGACGAGGAGCTGTTCCCTGAATGGGATGAGTGGCTACGGCTGGAAAAGGAGGGCGGCGTAGTTGTCGAAGCGACGAATGGCGAAGCCGAGCCGGATACCAATGGCGGCCTAGAAGAAGGAGGAGAAGTCGAGGAAGAGGAAGTTGAGGACGACGAGTAAAGTGAAATGCCATTGTTGCTGATTGTTCCCGACATGGTCACGGAGCAATCAAAGCGGCTAGGCCACGGTGTTGGGTTCAGTACTCCCACTACTGCCTGCATGTTCGTCAATGGTAGAGTAGGGTAGCTAATAAACGGTTCATGAACACTCTTTTTTGATGTCTTGGATACAAGTGCTACAGTCAATGAGACCTGGAATAGCCAGCCTCAATGGGCGCTTCAAGCCAGACCACAAATATGTTCATTCATTCATACGGCATGGCTCTTCTTGGTTGGGCTTACCCGCATAAGCCTCCCAGGCCCATCAACACCTTGCTGCCTCTTATCCCTGGTATGGTGTGTCTAGACCTGCAAACACACGCCCCAATTCGGCTAAGCACGTCAACCGATGCAGTCGACTACATATAACCCATGCTCGTCATTCGCACACTCTTGCATTCGGTCGCATCAAGAACATGGCACCTGAGAGCGGCCCTCGATCAAAACATTGAAACTCTACACTAGCATGGTAGCAAGGTCAAGCTTCTACAATGGGCCAAACCCGTAGTATTGAAGAACGTCTTCGTGTGCTTGACCCTACGATACAGCAGTTAATGGGCATTGCGGGCACTGCAGGGCTCGCATTGGGCGTATACCGCAAGGACGAACAGCCATATTATGCCAATTTCGGGTTCCGCGATGTCAATCACCAGCTGCCCCCAACCGAACAGACCATATTTCCAATATGCTCTCAAACAAAGATGCTCACAGCCCTGGCCATGGCATTGCTGGTAGATGATCCAGAGATAAAGGTTACATGGGATACGCCAATGAAAGACATACTCCCCGAGCTGGCTATCAAGGATGCTTAAATGAGAAAATGCATGACGGTCATTGATATTCTTGCTCACCGGACGGGAATGTCAATCCCAAATGTTCGGCTTGGGAGTCAGAACAACATGCTAATAGCTCACGAGGATAGCTTGAAGTTCATCAACGACCAAGTTCCAGTTTTCTCATTTCGCGAGCGATGGTATTATAATAACACCGGATATGAGATTACCGGTCTGATACTGGACAAGTTTCGTGGCTCCTGGGCCGGCATTTTTCGAGAACAATTCTTCGGCCCCCTGGACATGCGCCGGACGTTCTGTAAACGACCTCCAGAAGAGACAGAGAATGTTTCAAAGGCGTACAATACACTGGATAACGGCACATCCTGCGAGATATCAACTGTCAAATCCGGAGAAGGCTTATTCGGCGGCTCCAGTGGGAGCATGTTCAGTTGTGTGCAAGACCTCCTCAAGATCTACGCCGAGATCATCAGCAGCATCAGGAATCAGCCCAGTACCAGAACCAAAAGAAAGGACATAATTCCTGCCAAGCAAATCAACCATTTATTCTCCTACAAGCTCGCCATGCGGGATCCATCTGCGGGAAGAACGGCTGCTACGTATACATGCGGCCTTGCGCGTGTCACACTTCCTGGAGCCATGGGTTATATTGGAAACAATCCCAGTCTTTTACCAGATGGCAAATGCCCGTGGTAGGCAGGGGAGTCGCCCTAACAACAGTGCTGTGGCACCAGGGCGCACTTCCGGGAGCCCTGTCGGCAATTGCAATGCTGCCGGATATTGATACGTCGATAGTTGTTCTGAGCAACTCTCTAGCACTCAACGACTGTGCTGATTGGGTGCTCCAACTGCTGATAGAGGAGATTCTTTGTTGTCCAGATCCTAATGACTATATAGCTCATGCGAAAATCTCCGCGTCTCGGACACTTGATTGGTTCCCAGACACAGCTAAGGCTCTAGAGCGCGAAAGGCAGAATGATAAACCCCCTAAGCCCCTGCCAGCTTATGTCGGAATTTACTGGAATGCCCAGCGGTGCTTGAAGATCGTCGTGGCTCTGTGTAATGATAAGCTGTCGTGGGCATTGCAAGGTCTTGAGGCCGAGGAATACGAGCTGGAGCATACGAGGGCGATACCTTCGTTTGGGTTAGAGATCGTAATTACTTGACCGCAAGAGGACGATGGGTCGATCAGCCTCCTATATACTGGAAAATAAGGTTTTACGCTGATACAGAAGGGCACGTTCGATTACTCAACTGGGTACACGAGCCAAATGTGCCCGTCGGAGAAGATTTCTACCGTGACTGAGTCGTTGCGGCCCTACTCTTATGACCTTCTGGAAAGCTAGAAATGGATATTCCGCAGATGGTAGATAGTTTCTACTATGACAAGCTCGCAATGTTGATACAACCACCTCTCGCCCTAACTTAGATATAATTACACGGTAGCTTCGCAAGCACAAATCGAAAAGCATTAATCTGACATTGGGCTGTTTAAACAACCTCATGATCGTTGCGTATCTCTGAAGACGGGGTGAACTTCTTGTTCGCAACTTTATTAACAGAAGCACTGATCCTTCGTAGGTAACCTCGAACGTAGCTCCAACTAAAAAGAAGTTCATTAGAAGTTGTGACCAGAGTAGATATCAGATATGGCCCCCAGGATTTGTTATCTACTTCGAACAGGCCTGCACTAAAAACGCTCTATTCTCGAACACTTGGTAGATATTCTTGAGCCAGAAAAATGCCTTCTGATGGACAATTCTACAAAGTTCAAGAATGCATACCGTTGCGAGGCTTGCTGGTGCGAAAAGCAGGGCTACAGCTCCGATTATTTTTGATTGTGAGGTCTCTTCTTGAGCAATCAAATTCGTTATCTAAGAGCTGTAAGTGAAAGCCGCAAAAGCATGCTCAACATACTTACAAAGTTAATCTGAACTCTATTGCGCTCTTGAAGAGACTTCAACTGCGATCTTCTGCTTCCGGTCCATTGCTTGTAGTACGCGATCTCTTCTATTAGCGTTCTCTTGTCTGTGTTGCTGATATCTGCTGCTATGGTGCTTTTCTCTTGCAATAGCGATACAACAAACTCCCAGATATCAATCTCAAAGTTGACAGTATTATCGATGAACAGCAAATTGTTGTAGCAAAGATGAGCAAAGATGACAGTTCTGAGGTAATCTGATGGCGACCTCACCATTGTTAAGTTGGGGTTAGTCCACGGTGTTGACCTCGTTCGTATTTCCGCGTTCAGAACCAGCTTATTACCCTTTAGACATTTGATGTCTGAGACTCGTCCACACTGTATGATCAGTAGACTCAGAATGCCAAGTGGGTTTCGGAAGGAGGGTTTCGTATCTTAGACGGCCAGGGATCTTAAGACTTGTTGATAAAAAAAGTCCTCTTGGCTATTATCAGATAGCCTTCACCTTCAAGGGGACCATCACCAGGTCACGTGATCAAAGGCACGTCTACTATCACGTGAAGCCCCCCTCAAATCCTTGTAAAATAGGCACACAAAGGAGGAATGCTGGCCTACGAACTCGCAGGCATTGCGCAGCTCCCTCAGCCGTCTCACTGCTCATCGTTGATCTGGACATCTTCGAGTTCAGCTCTAGGCGAAATGTAGTCGATGTTGCTTGTGGCGGTCCAATGCTAGTAATACCTGACATGTTTCAACTTGGTGTTTTGACAGCATTTGTTGTTTTCTGCCGCGCCCAATTGCCGCGTGGGTGCTCACGGGGCCCCGATCCAAGTAAGTGGGTCAATCGGGAATGGGTGGGTCAGTTCCCAACAAGTGCAGGGCCTGGGTCGGCGCTACCTGTAGGTACATCCTACCTGTGGTGAGACTTCAAGATCCAAGGCTGTACCTCGGAGGCTAATGTAGGTGCTTAAGTGCCGGGCTCAGGATATCGTATATCATAGCGAGAGAGCGCGGCTTTGCAAGCTGGAGCGCGCTTATATTCGGCACTGGTAAAACACTTGGTTGCTTGCTACCAACGAATGCTCCTTACCTTCGCGTAAGTCGCCGTGGTTCCATACGCATACCGTCCGTGGGACACTCGCATACCCTCTCGAACAGATATCCGGTCTTGAGCCAGATACGCCGCGCATCATCTTCATCGCATTGTCGCCCCACGCCCCGCATCATCCGGGGACGGTCTGTTAGCCGCCAGTGCGCTTCGGCAAATGGTCTGTCTCAATGTCTGCGCCTACTGAGATGGCTCTGACAGGAGGGGATCCGGCGCCACATACAACCCGCCGGATGCCAACGAGGGTTTCGAATGCGTGCCGCAGGTGCCGACGCAATAAGAGCCGAGTACGTTGGGCTTGGCCGTATGCATCACGAATCGTCACTGACCGGGCTGTACAGTGTGACTCCTTTCGGCCCTGCTCACTGTGTTTACGTGCCGACGCGCCATGTGATCCGGCACCCATTGATGAGTCTCCAGGTAGCAGTACCAATGGCCATGACCATGGAAATGGGAGGAATCCGCGAAAGTCAGTCGCTACAGTTCCCCTGGTGAATGTGTTTGGTAATTGTTTCAATGTTACAGGCGTAGACGAAGTCCATCGAGACGCAGTTACGGCAATGACGACTCGACTTCCACGCTCCCCACGCGACAGCCTCCCGTTCCTTCGAGGCATGCTGCACCAGAGAGAGCAGCGCAGCCATCTACCGGAAGCCGAGCGCCGGGACTTGCTGGTGGCCAGCGTTCATGGATGCCCACAGATTATCATGTAGCGGACTCAGTTATGAGCATTGCGAGAATGGTTAGTACAACTCCCACCATTCCATTGTTCCTCTCGGCCAAAATTACGGGCAGATAAGCCGTCTCGGAAGCCAGAGCATCGATGAACACCAGACTTCAGCAATCCCAGACGGAAGAGGTGAAGCACGAACTGCTCATCGGAGAGCCAGTGACACACGTTTGCCGATATCCACGATCCTGAGTAGCCGGTTTCCAAGCCAGGAGATGATATATTCGCTGTTGGAGGATTACTTTGATTTCGTGCATTGGTTCTCATTGGTGATATACGAACCAAAGTTTCGGCAACAGCTGCGCTCAATTGAGGACGGCTATGCAGATCCTGCAGAGGTGCCGTTTTTGGCATTATTGTCCATGGTTCTGTGCATGGCAGCTTGGTATCGGTCCAAGCGGACCGTGCAAGGCGACAGTGCAGAGTTGAGCCTCTGGAGTGCAGATCTCCTGAAAATCGTCGAGTCACGGCTTGTCCAGTTGATGGACGATCATTCGATTCCAGCCATTCAGACCTGCATCTTGCTAGGCTCTCATTATGTTTACCATGGCCGACCAAACCTGGCATTTGGCCTTCTAGGTGCTACTATCAAGATGGCGCAAGCCATGAGCCTCCATAGAAACTCGGTTCGAGGAAGCTCTGATGATATCGAGGAGCGCAAACGGGTGTGGTGGACAATCTATACCTGGGACAGGTAAAAGCTTGACACCCTCCCAGTCGAACATTCAACTGACCAGTTAGATTCGCATCCATATCCTATGGGCGACCCTTGAGCATAGACGACGCTGATTGCAACATCGCCATGCCTGCTGTATTGCCCGAGTCGCCGTATTTTGTCGAACAACCTGCTCACGGGGAGTCTCTAACCATAGAATACTCGCCCTACCAGACTGAGCTAAGTAAGCTGTATCTCGCCGCATCACCAGTGCTGAAGACCATATTTGGCTCCCTTTCCACGCAGTTCAAGAGACAGCATTTGGACTCGCAGTACGCCTTGTTGGTAAGGGAGGTCACAGAAAGTCTCGTCACTTGGCGCCATCAATTACCCCCCCACTTGATTTTGGACATGAGCACAGACTATAATCCTAAAAACGCGAGACGGGACAGTCGGGCACATACTCTACAGTCCCTCTCATTGCAACTGACCTATGATAACCTACTAATAGTACTGCACCGACCTATTCTAGCCCAGCAAGTCGAGCACCTGTCTGTGAACGCTGTCAACTCTGCCGAGCCAGGAACGTCATCGGGCCAAACGCAGCACTCTACTCTGACCCCGCTCACGGATGAACCATCGGTTCATGGAGGCGATCTGCTTGAAGGAGAAGTAGCTGGAAGCTCGGAATATTGGTCGTGTGCCGCAGTCAGGACCGCTCGTCTGACCGAGTTGCCTCAACTGGCCCAGCTTGCGACAGAG
Organism: Phaeoacremonium minimum UCRPA7; assembly: GCF_000392275.1. Classification (NCBI taxonomy): domain Eukaryota; kingdom Fungi; phylum Ascomycota; class Sordariomycetes; order Togniniales; family Togniniaceae; genus Phaeoacremonium; species Phaeoacremonium minimum. Next base: position 118,032 of record NW_006921322.1, on the reverse strand, counting down.
AGTCACCTCGTGGCATTCATGGCCATGAATCTCTTCCATGCAGCGATCGTGCTCATCTCAGTGGCCTTGTCGAATCCACTATCCGATCGAGCCCAGATGATCAAGCGAACAATAACGCGGGTGCTCAGATTACAGGAGCTACTAGGGCAGCAGTCAACGCTATCTAGCCAGTGCAGTACTGTTCTCAAAAACCTCGTCTATCTGCTTCTTCAGCGAGAGGGACAGGCTATGCTTGGCCCAGTCATGTCAATGCCTGCTGGAGTGGTCCCTCCCATGGACAGACGCGTGCTTCATGTCGGTGGAAGATACACTCCGCCTTCCCCTGGAGGCCGCCCTGAACACGTCCGATCAACAGGCCACTAGACTATCGTGGTCGGAACTGAGCCGAACGCAGCGCCTCCACGAGAGTCTCGCATCTGTGCAACGGTGTATGATCCCCTACGTAGAGGCAGGCGTTAATTTGAGTCGGAGTCTTGCTAACCAATCTGATCGCAGTCTTCCCAACACCCCATGGGGAACCGCCTCAATCTGAATGTACTCTGAGTTCGACTCATGAGGTGGACACGCTGGACGGCTCAGAGACACAGCAGCAGCCACCGTGGCAAATGCCGTTTGAGCAGATGCATGGGGACCAAACTTTCCAGGCTGTGGTGCCTCGAGGGTATGCAGAGGAACAAGGGGGAAACAGTCTTTTCTGGCTCTGGGATGCTAACTGGGGTCGCCTCTATTGAAACACTTGATAAATGCGATCCCTTTGTCCGTCTCATAATGTCATATCTTGGCTACATATTCAAAGCAATACCGACCCTGGAAAACGTCGCCTCATTTGCGGTTTTCTAATACGGCTCGTCTATGAGTGGTCCATTGTAGACTACCTAGGTAGCTTTTCGGTTCCGGCGGAACATCTGATGACGCTTTTGCCTCTACACGTAGCTTAGAATGGTTCCACTTACTCTCGGTTCCGACGGCTTCGACCCCAGCCAAGAGACCAAGGCCGGTCATGGGAGCCTTCGAGTTTCAGCATGAGGTAATATGGAAACGTGCGAGGCGGCGAACATAAGACGATTCGGGTCAAAGGTCGCAAAGACTTCCAAGGTTAATCTGCTAGGGCGAGCTGCCAGCTGCCGGCCACCTCGCTGGAGGATCTTGCAGCTGTAAGAGGTGGAGCAGCTGCTTCGGACATTGACTTCACTGGCGGAAGAAACAAAGAGCCTTACCATATGGGGTATAGCGCTCTTTCATCCTGACCTTGGAGGTACCTAGAGGTACCTGACAAGGGGCTTTTATACTCCGATCCGGTAGTTGATTCTTTTCGCGACAATGGCTCGGCTTCACCGGTGATGTCGACCTGAGCCGGGATTGCACATTGAAGCTAAGCTTCTCCACGATGGCCATATGCGAGCACATCGCCGGTAACAACGCATGGAGGGATCATTCCCCACGGGGTTTGACAAGATCAGGGGTATATAAAGACTGCTAGCCCGTCCCTTCCGAGAAGTGATCCCTCAAGCATCTCCACGAAAGGCTTCCCCCTCAAGGCATTCTGATTGTCATCATGGCCACCTCTCTACACATTTCTGCTGCAGACCAAAATGCCGACCTCAGGCAACGCACCAATCTCATTGCCAGCCAACTTGAGGCACAGGATGGTTGGCTGGAGAGGAACCTGAGGCCCAAGAAGATTAGTGCTAGGTACCCTTTCAAGGGATCATTATTGCTTTACGCGACTTGTGGGCTGGGAAGTCTAGGAGATGCTCTGTTCGGGTATAATTCTGGTTAGTTTGAATTGGCTCTGGTCCATACTCCATACTTGTACTGATGCTTGTAGGTATCATGTCCGGCCTACTCGTCAATCCGGTCTTCGTGAAGCGCTTCTTCAGCGACTACGGCGGTGCCGACGGCACCACGGCTGGGATCGATCCCAGCATTACAGGCATATCTGTCGCCTGCCTGCAAGCCTCGGCTGCTGTAGGCGCTCTTCTCGCAGGACGGCTAGGCGATCTGTCAGGTCGAAAGAGATGTGTCCGTCTTGGAGGTTTAATATACTTTCTGAGCGCCTTCATCCAGATCTTTGCTCCTGGGTTCGCCACCTTTATTGTTGGTCGCACCATCCAGGGTTTTGGTGTCGGCATTCTCTCGATGACCGTTCCCATCATTCAAACGGAGATCGCAGCTCCGCATGCTAGAGGTCTGATGGTGGGCATTGAGTATACCTTCCTTATTGCAGGGTATATGTTATCTTGCTGGGTCGACTACGGGTTTTATTTCCTGCTCCCAGACGACATGTCCTGGCAAGGTCCATTTATCATTCAAGTTGGACTTTCGTTCATTTTGATCGCCATGTCTTTCTTCCTCCCCGAAACCCCTCGATGGCTAGCCAAGAATGGCTTCATGCAGGAAAGTCTTCAGACAGTCGCAGATTTGCATGCAAATGGCGACACGGACGCGGAGCACGTCCAGCAGGTGTTTCTACAGATTCAAGAGGCAGTTATTTACGAGATAAAGCTCGGAAAATCGACTTGGACAGTGAGTGTTGCAGTAAACGTGTAGTCTCGGACTCGAGTATTAACAGTGCTTTACTAGGAAATGTTCACGCGATACCGGAAGCGCACTATTGTCGGCATCACTGCTCAGATGTTTGCCCAGCTCAACGGAATCAACATCATATCCTTCTATCTTCCCAGCACCTTAGCATCCGCCGGGTTTGATGATGAAAAGTCGCTCCTTTATACCGCTGCCAACGCAATTCCTTACGTCGCGGCCACTATCGTTACTTGGTATCTAGCCGATCGATGGGGTCGCAGGCCGCTCCTCATTCTCGGAGGTCAGTTACTTGGTTATCTCTCCACGCTCCTCTTCCAATGTACTAATCCCGAGACTACAGGTCTAGCAATGGCCGTCTTACTCAGTATCGTCTGTGTGTTTACCGAAGCCCGTATCCCCATCAATGCCAAAGCCAACGGCCAGTACGCCTTCGTCATGCTTTATAACATCGTCTATGGCTTCACTTGGGGCCCAATGCCATGGCTTCTTCCAGCTGAGATCTTCCCCCTTCGTGGCCGCAGTAAGGGCATGGCCCTCGCCACAACCTCAAATTGGATATTCAATTTTTTGATTGGGATGGTGTCTCCGAAGGCTTTTGCCGGTATTGGTGGATACTTCTATCTGATTATCGCCGGCTTCTGTCTTACCTCGGCCGCGCTAGCGCAGTTCTACTATGTGGAGACGGCGAATCATAATCTGGAAGAGATCGCAGTTGCCTTCGGTGACAAGGCATTCGACGACAACGACAATGAGGTCATGGAGGTTGGCAGAAATGCGGACGGGAAAACGCTCGCCAGTCATGTCTAAGCAGAAGGTAAGCCAAAGTCCGGCTTGAAATTGGTAAAGATGCCGTGAACCGTGACCTTGGTGCAATACGTGCTACAGTGCACTCTGGCCTCACAACGCTGAGTAGAAACAATAGCTATACTCGACATTGAGAAATACAAGCTTCGGAAACTGTCTCTATATAGTATTTAGAAAATGAGAATACTTTATCGACGGTTAAGCGATGCTTAAAACGAGTTTTACTGCGTGAATCTACCTCTGTGCCGTCTCATTGCTTACAATATAGTTGGAGCTCTTGGACTACAAGAGAATTTCCAGTCCACGTATGGGATGTAGGCTACTGAAGCAACTTTCAGTCCTCCCGACTTTGTCAAAAGAAGGCTGTTTTGAGAACTGAAACCTTGGAATATATTTCGAATCTGTCGAGTGTTCTTTCAGGTAGCTATCTCGACACAATGACATGCTGAGATATTTTCAATATGTTCTATAGATCTTGGAAAGCCTTTTCTACCGTAGAACTTGATGGAATCTGATGATTGCTTGTATATATATATCTGTCGACAGTGCGCAGAGATGGGTTGAACTTCGGTAGCTGCCCCTTTTGAGGTGTATCTTTTGATTATTGGCTGGCACCTGATTCAAGAGATTGAGTGATTTAGGGTTAGGGGTTCTTTCATATGTTGATATCTACACAGTGGTCCTCTAGACTGTCTAATTGAAGCCCTCGTCTGGTATTTGTTCATCCATGTACATCTACATTTACACGATGGGAAGTCAAACAAATCCTTCGTGCAACTGCTTTATCTATCATATGGGTACTTTCAACCATGGGACTGAACCTCCGTCCCACCCACCGCAGGGGCACTACTCAAGGAGAAATCGTGTGGTCTTTGTTTCTTTTCTCCTTCTCCATCATTCCTTACAGGAATTGGCAATATTCTTCTCATTGGGCCCGGCGATGAGGATTTTGATGACCTGTCCCTCTTTAACCTTGTTGAAGGCTTTTTCAGCGTCCTTGAACTCAACAATCTCGCTGATCAGCCTTCTAACATCCACCTTCTTACTGGCAACGAGATCAACCGCGATCTTCCAATCACCAGCTCCATACCGGAAGGAACCGTGCGCAGTGACTTCTTTAGCACACAAAGCCATTATGGGAAAATTGACGTCAGCCTTCCCCATACCTCCCTGGAGGTAGGTGCCTCCATTGCGTACAACGTAGACGGAGGCTTGAATGGAGGACTCAACGCCTGATGCTTCGATAACGATATCGGCACCACCAGGAAGGCCGATTAAATCTAGTATATTCTGAGCATTCTCTCTGGCACTGACCCTTTGGGACAGGTATGTATGCGTCGCACAGAAGTCTTTAGCAAATTTCAGCTTAGACTCTACAATATCAACTGATGTGACAATACTGGCACCAAAGGCCTTAGCCACACCGGCACATAGAAGACCAATAGGGCCGGCACCCATGACAACGACTGAGTCGCCGGGCTTGATCCCGACCTGCCTGGCGATATGAACAGCTACAGCGAGGGGCTCGCAGAGCGCGCCTTCTTGGATGGTCATAGTCTCTGGAAGCTTGTAGCAGAAGTCATCAGGGGCTTTCCAAAAGCCAGTGAGAGTGCCATCGTATGGAGGAGTAGCTGGAAAGACCATCTCAGGGCACAAGTTATACTTTCCGCTCATGCATTGAGCGCATCGTCGACAGGGATATCCAGGCTCTAGTGCAACCCGATCACCAACCTTTAGGGACGTCACTGCAGGACCAATCTCAACTATAGTACCAGCAGATTCGTGGCCCAGGACCATAGGGCTCTTGACAACAAAGTCGCCAATAGCACCATGTAACCAGTAATGCACGTCTGACCCACAGATTCCTGTATAATTGATAGCAACGAGGACCTCGTGAGGGTCGGTCAATTTAGGGACTGGCTTCTCTGCGAATATCAAGTCGAGGGGTTTATTGAGGATGAAGGATAGATTCTGCAACTGATGTTAGAGATGCGTCTATTTCACGATGCTTAGAGAGTGTCATATCTTACGCTATCGGTCTTAGGATTGTAGGACATCCTGACTAGATTGTTGGATGTGCGGTGTATCAAAGGAGGACGAAGATCTGATCCAGGGTCTCACAGTGGATCTCGCTTTATGAAAGACTCGAGTTCAAGCTTTCAAGTGGGTACCACAAACAGTAGTGGAAGTAGCTCAATGTAGGCTGTAAAGTGCTCTGATTATACAAGGAAGGATACCGCCGGCAGCCAATGCAGTGTTTGATAGGTAATTAATTGAGAAAATTACGATTGCTCCCGAGCGGGGAGGGAGTAGAAGATCTATCGGAAGTAAAGCTATTTGCTTTTTCTCCTATTCAAGAACGCACCAGAAATGAAATGTGGAATTTTTGTTGAGCATATTACTCCTCAGGTCAAATCACTCCACGCCGGCTGCTAATATCACCTGCTTCCGGCGGCATCATCTGACTAGTGTTCGGGATATTATGTTAGACCTCTATATGTTGAATATGGGGAGTCAGACTGAGCTGGCTATTCCAGGTTCTAGTAGTCCCAAGTTGGTAATGGTTTTGATCTTTTTGACAAAGTACCTAGACTTATGTAGCTCAATTTGTAGAGACTGGGACTAATTAAAAGCACAAATTGTACTACAAACACAGTGTGTCAAGGCGCAGGTACTCCAGCGACAGTGAAATATCTGGAGGTGCGTTCTCTGGAATCCATCATGATCTCTTTCCTGGCTGGGCGATGTACGTGCTTCGCGGTGTTTCTTGAACATGGATTGGCCTAGCCAACAAAAGGATTAGTAGTCGGGCCGTAAAAAAAAACCTCTCATGTGACTAGGTGCTAAGGTGTGGGCTAGAGCCGCCGGAACCGATGCAAGACCGGAACCTGTCTACAGGCACAATCCGATCTTTATACCCCACAAGATCGACGCCACACGGCTTATGATAGTGGATACGCCGTAGTGCTTACAGGAAGGTCTTGTGTGTGATTGGAGTAATCTAGAGCAAGGAGGTGCCAAAGCTCCCTCCCATTAGCAAAGACATACCAAGGAAGGTGAAGACTTACATAATCGTGGTAACCCTTAATAGCGAGACCGAGACCGAAATTGCCGGCCAGGTCCCCGCTCACAGCCGCAAATCCATGCATTATGTCGATTCAAAGGTATTGTCTGCAGTGTAGCCTGGTTTGATATATAGGTAAGCTACATGTTCTACGAAGTGTAAGGATACACAATGCTGGGTAACAACACAAGTTGCCATATCAACCGAATGTGTCTAGCACGCGTGCCCAGCAAGAGCAACGACAAAAATGCCCTGACTCTGCCTTGAAATTATACAGTACAGGTCTGTCGCAAATAGCTCCTGGTGGTTTCTAATCGCTCTTTACCACAACCGACATTTCTGCGATTTGCTGGTCTTGAGCTAACTGACGGAGCACACCGTCTCGTCCCGCTTGCTTTTCCAGCTCAATATGGCCTGCGGAACCGTCGAAACCACTACTATGATCTATGGCATCTAGACATGCATTACTGACTCATCGCCATCTAAAACTACCATCATTTTCATCATAGATATGTCTGACTTTTACTCTGTGGACAGCAACAGCAAGCTGTTGCATGATGCCTACAGTATGTGACAGACTTCTTTATTCTTGCAATAGACGATATACTACGAGGTAGTGTGTTATAAGACTTATTGGGTCTTATGAACTCTGTATAAGCCTATATTCTCTGGTACAATATATCCCGTAGCGACCGCCTCACTGGATATTATTTTGTTGATAAAGATACGTCTTGACTACAAAAAGCTTTATATACAAATGCTCAAGGCATCATCTCATGTGCCATTCTCATTAGTCTCAGCAGTCTCGAATGTTCAATGATGAGGTTATGACATGATAGTGGCGGGCAGCTGCATCTAATTCACGTAACTTAGACTTCAAAATTCAGACATCTCTTCACAACTTGGCGTGCAGAGTGATCATGCAGGTCAATTGTATAATTTACTAGAACATACGAATATACAAAAGACTCGTTAAGACCGTGACACAAACTAAACATATTCACATTGTCTGTTCGTTAAGGTTACGCCGAGGCAGAATGAGATATGAGCCATGGAATCTTAGGCCCATTTATCAAACCACCTGACAGCCTGAAAGAATGCCTCTTCCTTGCCAAATCTTTCCTCCGGGTTTGAGATATTGCCACGAGTGCCAAATCCGTGCCGTGTACCGGAGTAGAGACTAACCTGGAATGGCTTCAAACTCTCACCGAGAAGATTCTCGATCTCGAGTCTCCTCTCTGGTAGCATCAACTGGTCAATCTCTAAAATGACAATATATTAGAGCATGTAACGCCGAGTGAAGGTTAGGGTCCAGAGAAATACTCACCAGCAGCGGCAATGCTGGCAGGGGCGTTCACACCAGAAACCTCATCATCCTCGAGTAAACTAGGATGTGCTGCAAAGACGACATCCGTCCCACGATTCTCGCCCCCGAAGCGGAACGCATAGCGTCCGCCGAAACAGTACCCAGTTACCGCGAGTACCTTGACCCCTAAGTTTTGGCGCATATAGCCAATGGTAGTGGCAACAATTGGGTCAGTCGCATTCGTCGTATGGCGTGCTAGGAACTCGCTCGAGTTGAATGTAATGTCGTGGGGAGCAGGATCCCCTGAGAAGATATCAGGCATAACCGTTAGGTAGCCTGCGCGGGCAAAGCTGTCGGCAAGCCTAGAGGTAGTCGTGTCAGCTTGTTGACAGGATACAGATGGGTGTGCCACTCACAATTTGTTCTCGATCAGAGGAAGTCCGAAGGCGTCGGTTAGGTACAAGACCGCCCTGTAGGTTGTGCGATTCTTCGTGGGGGTCACATACATGGTGACTAGAACCGTCAGTACTGGTTAGATGATGCCGCAGCTAACCTACTCCCATTATGGACCTCTACTTGCCCAACTGGAGTACCTGTATGAGCAATGATGTCTGAATTGCTGACAGCCAGTGCTCCAGGCGCTAGGCAGCTGAGGCTGAGGAGAGCAATAAAATTCAATGGAAAAATCATGGCGATTGCTAGGAGAAATCTTTCAATGAAGATGAAGCCTGGTGCGGGCCGCTGCTCCAACATTTCCATCGCTTTATATGTGTACAATTGTTTGTCTTTGATCTGGAGTAGATCTGATCTTTGACTGTTTTCAACAATTTTGATTGCGCAATCGCAGGCCTTGGCTCATAACAAATGTGATGCACTGCCAAAGGTCTCAATGATAAAGAAAAGAAGAACAAATAAGAGGATATTCCTCTTGGCAAATCTCGGCAGGAACACTTATTCCATTCATGTGCTCTCGGCATTTGATAGCGAACGTATTACCCCAAATTTTAAGAACGATTCTCGGTCTCGCTTTACCATGTTGCACGCCAAGCGCTGATACCACTTGCCAGGCTTATTTTACACCTGGTACATACAACATTAATCTTCTTAGTGGACAATCACAATAATTGAGCTGGGTGGATAGAATACGGGTATAAGTGGTCCATTCTTTTCCTCCATTCTTTGTAGACAAGTCAAAATTCTCTGTATTATTGAAGGAATCGATTTTAAAACTAATCAAGGCAGAATCAGTAATATGCCAGATACTTTACATCTAAATGCCCAAAGCGTAGCTGGCAACTCTCAGCAGTACAGTGACTGGGTATCCTCCTCTTCTAGAATGTTAACGGTGACCTCACTGCTGTCACGTTAAGGTCAGTCTATAGTGTTGATCTGGTTCGTATCGCAACATCTAGAAACGCCTTGTCCCCTTTTTGGCATTTGATTTCTAAGATCTGTCTACACTATGATCAGCAGGCTCAATATACTAAGTAGGTACGACTCTGCTTAGGATAAATTAAGTGAGTGACTTAGCGACCGCCAAGCCCTCTACGCCGGAGAAAGATCAGTATTTGAAAAGTCGCCAGTATTATATGTCGGTATGTTTTCGCTTCAGCTTATTCCCAGGCGATGTTGAGTTCAAGTTATGGATTCTGAGTGTAGAGTGTTTGATAAATTAAGCTGAGAATAGAAACGAGATACAAGGCCAGTGGCTCAGTTAAACACAGAGCCCATAAGCCATGGCGATCGATACACATCTCATCTTTTCACTTAGAGGCTACAATCTGTACAAGTATACTCCAAATACGCGTAAGGTCGAAATTCGTATCTGACACAACCCACGTCAAAATAGCCTCCGCTGCCTCCGTTGTTGCCTGTCAGAATATGATGTCAGCCATTGTAGCATTGTGAGATTTTGTTTCTTAGGTAATTCGGGATTTGGACTTACAGTCCTTCCAAGCTCGATAGAGCAAGTCCTTGCAGACGTCCATTGCTACCCGCTTACCAGTAGTGGCAGGATCCATGCAGTTGGAATCTGTTGTTCTCCAAAATATGGCATAGTTGTAAGTAGTGTACCAATTACCACTTTTGATCCACTTCATATCGTACTTAAACCCCGAAGAAATGCTAAGAACATCTGTGTCCTTCCACAACCTACATGCTTCATCTACATAGAGATTCACAGTGTCTCCGTTGACTGGACCGTGATTCTTCCACTTCTTATTGTCGTAGCAGAAGGTAGGCTTAGTAGGTACGGGTGTCGGTGGCGCAGTAGACTCTGGAGGCACGGAAGTTGGGGTAATGTAGGTTGCGTTGGGAATCGAAACTCCCCATTTAGCGGTACCGCAAACATTTTCCTCTGTTCCGCCGCCAACAATTGTGTTGGGCCAGTCTATCATGCCTGCAAGCTCCTCTGTCAGTTTTGAGCAGCCACAAGCTGAGGAAATACTCACAGCCAAGCTTCGAGTCGGACAAGAAATAGTCGAACATGTCAATGCAGGCGTAGTCACAGCCTTCGTTCGCTGTCTTACTGTTTGGAGACCAGCTGAACGCGAACTTGTAGATGTAATCGTAAGCGTGAGACACCTCTTGCCTCAAACCCCTTGCTGGACCAGTACAAAATGTAGAAGCGATTCTATGTAAATATTAGCACCTGATTTGATGTCAAGTCCTATCCGTAAGTATCCGGCATCTTACTGTTTCCATATATCGATGTTGAAGTTATATCTCTGGTATGTGCGACACTCCAGTGGTTTGGTGACCTGTGTCTTACTAAACTCTGGGAAATCATTTTGCATGATCTTTCTAACATCAAGTTCCCATTGCAGTGGTCGGTATTGTGCTACCATAGCTACCTCCCTTGAGCAAGGGCAACCTTTATACTTCCCCTTTCATAGAGTTTATTAGGTCATTCCATATTAGCTGAAGTGTGCCACTCACCGCTGTACAGATCTGAGTCTTAGTATCACCTTGGCAATCATCACCACCACATCTTGGCTAATACCACTGTTTTAGCTACCATGATCGAGGCGGTCACAGCTTTAGGGGGCCTTACAGATTTTTCTCGTGTCTTTGAGCAAGTGTTCTCTTCATCATTTGCTGTTTGAACTGCTGTTTTGGATGCACTGACTGCATCCGTTGCGAACGCAACGCCTCCTGCTGTCGCCGCTCCCGTTTTGATGATGTTGAATACTACGGGTAGGAATTGAGAGACCGTAAACGCACCGGCCGCTAGAATACCCGCAGCTCTTAAAGCCGTGTACAACTCTGCCATGGTGGCTGGGGTTAAGAGCTGGATAAAACTCACAGTGCCATCCACTACCCAGCCCATAGCCTCAATGATAGAACCCTGCAATTGAGCTTCAAGCAGTTCGATGTCAATTCCCGCTTCAACGTCTTGAGCAGCCTGCTGAAATGCCCTCCAGTCGCACAGCCCGCTCCGCTTTTTCGCAGCACATGCTGGGATAGTATCCGCGATTTTAGTCAGCTTATCCATCAAACCCGGCGCCAGGAAGATATTTAGAGAACCGTCAACTACTGTAGCAGTGACGAGAGGTGGGCCAGTGGTGGTAGCAGAAGGTGCGCCACCGGAGCCTTTGAGAGTAGCGGTGAAGACCTCAGTTAAGTAGCCCGTATTCACTGTTATCTTCGGGGTGCTATATTCGAATGTTAGCTATGTATCTGTGATGGTGGCGAGAACGCACTAGTCCACGGGATTGATTCCAATCTGTCCAGACTCAGTCGGTACCACAGCTCCGATGACGATGTCAGGAGGATTCCCCAGAGTGGAACTGAGCACTGAGGGAGTGACAGCTCTTTTGATGCCTGGCGCAAGTGGCAGCATTGTGGAGGACAACTTCCTAGATCTCGATCCTTGGACGGAAAATGTTGGCAGCGCGGCCGCGTTGGCAGTGTGAGTGACTTTAAGCGTGACAGCTGTAGAGGCCGTAGGATGATGCGTCACAGGAACTCTTGTGGTGGTTTGATCATCTTGAGCTAGATCAATGACAGCTCCTAGTGACACAGTCATAGACGAGAGTAAAAGGTGCAAGATCATAAAACACCGCATATTGTTGAGTGAGTAGTAGCGTATAGAGAAACTTGGGAAAACGCTTGAGACAACGAATGTAACATGTATTATTGTCTTTACTCGGGAGTGACGGTTATTGCGTGGGTTTTAGACGTTTAAATACATTGACCTAGCGATAAACCCGCTATTTTCTTGTGATGCTTTATGCATTCATAGGTGGCGAACAGTCATTGAATGACCATTATTATGATGTTGGTGCGTGTGTTTATCTTAAGATCGAAGCGGCCAACAGCCATCTCGACAATTTTCTTACACATCAGCCAACTTTGGGGCGGTTGGGACGATCAAGCTGATGGATCATCACGACTGAAAATAGATAACGGGCCGTGAGTTGAGTTTTGGCAACCGGCATAGATTCTATCAAATCGAAGGACACGCTACATGCTTTACCACCTGTTGGAGCCAACGGCTCAAGATGCAAGCGCCCGCCAAGGCTGGGGGCCGTGTATGTTAGGGTATTAGACCACATAGATAGTCGAAAGCAACGCTCTGCCTTGTGAGTCCAAAGTGTACCTTTGACTGAAACTCTACACCTCATATTCAATTATTACGATGTAAATTGTACTTTGAAGCTTGAAATTAGAGGACGTGATGATGATTGCCAACCTCTGGCTTTCCATATGCTGTTAGTTCAAATAGGCATGCCGTGAGTGAGGCTGAGGTTGATTGATGTAACGCTTAACCAGGCAGAGTAGATGGTTAGTGGTTCTATATTCACTCATAGATGTGTGAAACCAGATGGCGGCTTCACTTGCCACGGAGTAGGATCTTGTGTTATGCCAGTCTTGCCGAAGAAAATAACCAATACAAGAAAGAGGAGGTTCGTGAAATCTAATTATATTTTATCATTTCGCCAACAAACAAGAGCACTGAGGCGAGCTCCATAGTTGATGAGTATAAAGAAGTGCGAAGGCAAGGTCGAAATATCTTCTTTGGCGGTACCTCACATCACCATTCAAGTCAAACCACCAAGTGCTCTTGATTTCAGCTTAACCGCCATGAACTCACATCTTCCTCTGATAATATTGCTCTTGTCTTTACTCCACGAATCTGTTATTGGAGCTACAATATACTTAGGCCGAGAATGCTCACGTAGGTGTTGTTAGTATTGTAGTATCAAGTTTATGTCAATTAAAATGTCTTTGGCATAGATCCGCAAGTTATTCAAGACGCTATCTCGGCTGTGTGGGATAGAGCATCTCTAGCTGTCGGATACTTGAATAAAGATCCACCCCCAGACACTAGTCTTGACGAAGTGATGGTTTATCTTTTGGGAACCCCCATCCAGGAACCGGCCACAAAAGTACGAGGTGAGACATTAGATGCCATTTCAAGATTTATTGACGATCAAGTTGCTGATACGACGCCCAAGATCGTCTCCAGAAAGTTGCAGCAATGAAACAAACATACCGAGTCAAAGTAGGATGGGATGCAATTATCGAACCGAAACTCGACGACGTCGTAATTCACTGCGATTTCAGCCGTTTCCAAGAGACAGACGATGACCGATACTTATTTGACCCCACGGCCAAGGCCCAGATTCCAAAATCAGGCCTGGTTCTCTCTGATTCTTGTCGGTTGGGAACAGCCGCCCTAGAAGCCAAAGACAAAGACCTGATGGCCACGCGAGCTGTCACGCTTCAGGCTAATCTGAAGGAAGGTGTCGAAGATGAGAACTCAGAGAATCCGGATGATTACGACAGAGGGGACTATCCTGAGGTTATACAGCTCTGCGAGAGCCAAATGGAGTTGGTCAGGAATGATGCAGAAGGCAATGGTCTTCTCACCGAGGACATGATCTGGGAGACCTTCCATAGCAAGGCGAACATAGGCAACCTTAGCCCGCTGTCTGGAGAGGAGAGCGATGGCGACGCCGAAGAGCTTTTGACGGCCATGGATGCTTACGCGACGCTTGAGCATGTTCTTCTCCACGAGGCAAGTGAAAACTACCACCTTGACTCTGTCAGACAAACAAAATATTCCTGTGACTAACAATAGACGTCTTAGTTCACCCATCTGCTGAACAATGGACACACTACTGATGGCAAGGACGGAGACTGTTATGGCTGGGAATTGGCAGGCGAGTGCAAGGACCAGAGTCACGCTGACACATGTGCTTTTCTCGCTCTGGCTATCTTCATTCGCTACAAAACTGGTTATATTCCTCAAGAAGACGGAGGTGTGATGTACATGATGCCAGAATTAGAGGATGCACCGTTACTGGCTGGCGATTTACCATAGATAGGCGCAGTCGATGAACAAAACATAGTCAAGAAGGTGGGCATTTGAACCCTATTCTCCCCGCTGGATAAAAGTAACTGTGTAACTCATCTGTTGGATTAAAGAGAAAGTGACGTCTCTTCGTTTGTTGTTTCCAGCTACAAGCCAGTTGTTGTTGTTGGTACCGTGGTTTCTCTTGCCGTGAACCAACAGGTATCTGAGTTGGGGGCTAGGGCCTGCCAGCGGCCCCCGAAATGTAGTCGCCGGAGGTTGGCTGCATTTCCGTGGGGGCTCGTTTCACCTCAACCAACATGAAGCGGCGAATTGTACGCCGTATAATTCGCCGCTCTCGCCCGGTGCTGCATTCCTCATGATCTGGCCGTCGCTGCGTTGATACTTTGCGTGCCACCTCACAATAGCCATGGCCGTCGTGGCCAAGTCATCGAGCGAATCGTTAGAGCTACTGCCTGCGCTGTCCTTCTTGTCGTTGCCGACTGAGATCCGCCACGCCATATTCAGTTGCATTGTCCCGTCGTCAATGCTGCATATTTCCCGTCCAGGATGCCTTCTCAATGAGAAAGCGGAGGATAAACTTTACAGCGTCGCATGCCGCCACATGACAGACGTTGAATGGATAGCAGCCGCTCTACCGGAACTACATGCTCAGGAGTACTCCTCAATAGGCAGATGGGTCAACTTTCCGAACCATCTTGCCTGTATCATGTCCGGAATAGGCTGTCAACCTCGTGCACACAGTGGATGGCTATCACTGTTGCTGACCTCCCGCTTCATATATCGCGAGTTTCTTCCGATCCTTTACTCGCGCCTCAAGTTTAGCTTCCATGACTGGGCTGTGTTCTCCAGGTTCTTCTCAGTTGTGCCAGCAGATAATCAAGCTCACATTCGCGCCCTGTGTGTTGCATGGGGCTCGGAAGCTCCCTTTAGGGCGAGCCGCACACAGCAAATTACAGATGCAATGTCGGCTGAATGGCGAGGTATCTGGTCAACAATACAAGGATTGCCGGAGCTGCTCTCTGATCTAGATGTGTTTGTTACCGTTCGATACGGGATGGACCGCACGTTCTACAAGGACTTGCCCGATTCGGAAGAAAAAGCTCTCCTGCATGAGCCGTTGAGAAAGATCCAATTAGCACCGAAGGGCCGATTCATAGTCACAGAGATCATCGAGGCTCGACTTTCGACGGAGCAGATTCAATGGACGAAGTTGACACGTCAGGTAGCCCCTGCTTATAGCATCGGCGAGCCTCCCGAGGAGCGGCTCGAGTTCTATTCCAAATTCCCTTTCGAGCTGCGATGGATTTACTCATGGGGCAAAATACCAAGTCGACTCGAGGTAGGTGTTGCGGAAATCTTCGATCCTTCTGGGGTTTGCTAATATTGGCTGTGTAGTGGGAGTCAAGACAGCTGGGACTCTTGGATGATTCTCGGATCCCACCTTGGCATGGAGGATTCAATAAGAGACTTGAGCAGCTTTCCATCAGAAAACATACCCTTCTCGAATGTATGGCATTGGAGTCGCTATTGATACTACAAAGTGGAAGATGTCATTGGGAACCTCGGACGACTCTTCGGCGCGGATTAATTCTCCCCATGCGGCGCGCTCTTGCAGAAAGAGAGAGGCTCGCAGCTGCTCAACCAGAGACCAGCCATTCGTAGAAGCGATAGAAACATTTGCATGTGTCAAAGAATCTGAAACAGGCATCCTCATCGACTGCAGGTTTGATATTGAATGATCTGGCACCCTGCTGAGCCTGAAGGCTTCTGTCATTTTAGGCCAATTCATTCATCGGCGTCGCCGGCTGTCAAGTGCTCTAAAACGACTTCTCAAGACCCATCTTGCGGCTTGCTCCTGGCCTCCCTTCATTAGCGCCTCGAATTAGCGCTGGCTTAGGTGCTGGCAGGATCCTTGGCCTGTGGACTAGGTAACATTCCAGCGGTAGGCTCCCCCGATCCGGGGCAGCTTTAACATGCGCCGAGGTTCGATGATCCAACTTCACATCTGCCTTCTCACTCATAAGCCGTGAAAAAAGCTTCAATCTCCTCTCATAGCACAAGCCATCTCCTCGAGGTATCAGACAGCTATACCGACACTCATTTCTCTCCATTTTAAACAATTCTTGTTTAATTTAAACAACAAAACATACAGGCCGGCGTCACAATGGCAATCCTCGCAGGCATAGCAACAGGCCTAGTGGCTGGCATCCACGTCTACATCACCGTCCTCGAGATGTTCCTCTGGACCACTCCGCGCGGTCGCAAGGCCTTCAAGTTGACGGCTGACTTCGCCGAGAAGACAAAGGTTCTCGCAGCAAACCAAGGTCTCTACAATGGCTTTTTGGCCGCTGGACTCGCCTGGGGACTCCTGCACCCCGTCACCGAAGTGGCGAGCCAGATCCAGCTGTTCTTTGCCGGCTGCGTCCTCGTTGCCGGCTTGTACGGCGCCTCAACAGTCAGCCCGCGGATCCTTTACGTCCAGGCCCTCCCAGCGGCTATTTCTATCGCCCTTGTGCTCCTGGACATCTAAGCTGCAGATGCCTACCTGTCTGTCTGCTGTGGGGGGCGGCTGGTGTTCATTGCATTCAAGCCCCGCAGGAAAAGCGTGCGACTCAGCACTTCACTTGAGATCCTCGGCCCACACTCTGAGGATGAAGCTTCCGGGCATGGATACGATACCTCCATGCAGGCATGCGGCAACATGACACGCTTGGTTTTCCCACGGAGGACAGGGGAATGTGGGCAGTTTGACGTGCTTTCTGGAGTCACTCCAAGGATAAATTTAGATGACTGCTGGAGCTGCCGAGCATAATAACTCTAGACTACACCAAATTCATATCTGACCCAAGACACACTTGCTGTTCGATCGCTAACAAGAGATGCACACAGATTTTCCGCTAATGCCGCGCCTTTCTACATGTCACCCATTCCATTAGTCCCTCTAACCTTCAGTGAACATCAGCCAACACAAGTGCCCTCAATTCCGATACGCCTTCTCGTCCAGGTCAGTGCTTGCGTAGAGCGAATAAATGGACTGCTCTTGTCTCCTAGTCCCACCACTGCTTCGACTTTCGACGGGAGAGACGTCTTGAACACTTGCTGCTTCTGACGACACATCCGTGACAGACGGTATCAGTGTAGGCTTCGATCCATTTTGCAAGTGCCTATAGTAAGCCGCCGCATCGTCTTTACTAACCGTCGGCGCGGGCTGTGCCAACCCGGGCGCTTGACTGTTTACAGGAGGTATGGTAGGAACGGGCGGCACGTCGTCTTCGCCAGGACTCGGCGTCCGGAAAGCATGATCATCACGACTTGCTATGCTCGATGCCATGCTCGTTCTGTTGGACCTTCCACCCAGGGGGTTGAGGCGCAGCGGGTGATGCCGACTCGTTCGCCGCAGCCAGCTGGCAATACTCTTCCGTATTGATGGCTGCTCGACTCGCGAGGGACTGAGGACCGGAAGGGGGTAGGACGGATCGTGCATTTTCTCGTCGAATCCATGCGGTATCCTCGGGCCGAATGGGGTTGCAGGGAGTTCAGCGATGGCCATCTGCTGCCTTGGTTCTACGCCACCGTTGTTATTGGATGAACCGAAAGCGGCTTGCCTGACTTCGTTAAGGATGGACTCGTTGGAACGCTTGACGGTCGGAGCTGCCATCGCTCCCGCGGCAGGCCAACCAGATGCGGCGCCCCGTTCTCCTCGGCTCCCATCTTGAAAGCTGGTCTCGTCCGCTAAGCGTTCGCCCCTGTTGCGCCGCCGCCGTCTCCTCTTGATGAGCCACGCGCACCATAGAATGCCGACAACGAGTGATACGGCAGCTTTGATTGTGTTAGCAAGCGATGCAATTCTGCCGGGGAGATGGCCCGAGAAACTAGATCGAGTGCCGTCATTTACTCACCCACGGTTCCGAAGGCTATGCCAACCTTCATGCTCCCAGGGGGTCCATCGGACTGCTTCTCCTTGTAGACTCTCTGCCCATCAACGGTTGTCTGAGACTCCTTTGGCGCGTTCGCAGTCTCTGAGGCAAGGGATGTGGAGGTGAGTGTGGAAGTGGCATCGTCTTTGGGTGTCTGTGGAAGGATGGTGGTCAATGTAGTTCGGGACTCGCTGCTGAAGACAAGAGGGGGATCTGAAGGGGGGAGGGCAGTGGAGACGATGGTTGTGGTTCGGGCGGGAGGAGTGACTGTCACCACTGGGCGTGATGAACTACTGGACAACACCACAGAAGTCGATGAGGAAGAGGGAGTTGACAACGACGTCGTCGACAATGTTGAAGACGTAGACGTCGTAGTCTCGCTGACTGCCGGTGCCAAGACCGGCGGAGGCTCGGCGGCAGCAACTGTAGTAGTCGCAGGAGGGGGAGGAGAGGATGGTGGAGGAGGAGGGGATATCGATGTGGATGTAGATGTTGATGTGATTGTTGCCAGAACGGAGGTGCTAGACGATAGAACCGCCGGCGGGAATACTGTTGTGGTTGGGGATGGCGAGTCTTCTGCATCAGATTCGGAGGCGGCGATCACCTTTGGCGATGGTATATCATCCTCATCATCCGAATCCCCGTCTTCATCGTCACTTCTGACTTCGAGACGCAGATCATCTTCAATTCCAAGCCGAATGAGTTCACGCCCGCGTCTTCTCGATCTGTCATCGAGTTTAGCCATGATCATAAGATTTTGGATCTTTAATTGGTACTGACCGCAGAGCGCTTCGCGGGAGAGTTGTCATCTCCCTGAAAACTCGAGCGCGTATAAGTGCGGATTGGAGTGATTTGTCCAGTTGGAGTTCAACACATGCGAGACTGCGCCCACTGTACGATCTGTCCAAGAAAACAAAACGATGATGGTAATGATAATACAGCGATAAAAAATAAAATAAAATAAAATAAAAAAATAAAAACGCAGGCCCTGCCCGTAGAAGAAGAGAAGGAACAGAAAGCTGGAGTGCAGCACTAGTGCTAGATGCTCACGAGAATTCAAAGACGAAGAGTAGTAGCTGAGCTGAGCTCCAGAGCCTGCGAAAGGCGAAGGCCTGCATTTCTTTTCACCGGCATTCAACCCCTCTTTAGTCCCCTGAGAGGCTGGGGAGGCCATCACGGTCCGCGGCAGCATATGCTAGACATGGCGGGTACGTCTGGTGTTTCAAGTGTGAAGGCATTCCCGCCAAGTTTCAAAGAACAGCGGGCGCAGAACCCGTTGATCGCATTGCCAAGCCCACCACCAGATGGTGCGACGGCGACCCCCATGTTGACGCAACGTTTCTGGCCCGCAAAACAGCATCTGAAGATGTGTCGCATTGGTGATTGTGTCAACTGAGGTCTAACTGTAACGAGCGCTCTGATATTACAAAGCTTCTCTACTCTTGGCAGCTGAAGTTGAAGCAAAACGTTGGCCAGTGGGATGCGCCGTCTGTACGCTGATGGTAAGGCGGCCCTCGTATGCCCTCACCAACAGGAAATTTAGTTAACTCGAGGTCCACAGACCGTTTGAAATCGCAATCCCCGTGCCGCGAGGTGAATCGATTGGCCGAGCAAATCTACGAGCAACCTTGTCGATGTAAAGTTGTTTCGAGGAGTCCACCAGTAAATTCGTTGCGGATAACACGGCGCGGGACGAAACAGACGGGGGTGCCTGACAGTTCCGCTGTCAGTAGCCCTCCCAGAATCCAAAGGTAACCGGATTCGCCAGTCTCTTATGACAAGTGAGGTTTGAGCATACAACCAATTGGAAGGACCATTGATGGTCTTGGGCAATATTTCGCTCCTGCTTCTCACCCGGACTTATGTCAATCATGTGTCTGCCTCGATCAGGATGTTGCATGCATTCAGGATCTGCGAGATCTTCCCGAAAACCAATGGCCAAATTGAATGGCATAGATATATTGCTACTGACTAAATAATATACAGCATATCGTCGTCGCCCATTTTCCTAGGTCAAGAATGTAGGAGGTAGATCGGGACCTGTAAAGCATGAGTCTCTTGATTCTATGTATCAAGTTGGAGGGCTGGCACTCACCCCAGACATGCAAGTTGTCTGGTGCTGCCTTTGTTTGCTGAGTCGGGTGGGTCATGTCGAGGAGGTCGCCGTCAACGTAATGCTCGAGAATGAAGCCGGAGGGATCAAACCTATCGCATATTAGTCGTGGGCGGCCCTAGAGGAGTATGAAGAGAAATTTGAGCCTTACCAGTAATCGAATATCTGACTGCCCATGATATGCCGTCCGACACCCCAACAGTTCTTATAGCCCTTGTGCCTCAGCCAGTCGTGACCCAAAACCTGAGCATCAAAGTCGTGTGTCTCAAAGGACGAGTGATGAACATGCATCTTTGGGCCTTCGAAGAAAAAGAAGCAGTGGTGGTCGACCTTGATGTCGCCACGGTTCAGTCGGAAGAAGACGGTGACATCCTCGCCGGCATCGTTATGGATGAGCTGCCCCGGGGCATCAGCCAAGCATTCTGGGTACGGGTAATCAGGCCACAAACCTCGCTGGGGTAAAAGTTGAAATACGTCGAATAGAACTCGTAGCACTTTTTGAAGTTGGTCACACACATGCCAAAATGGCCGAGTTTGTGCACCGGTGTTGGTCTCTTCTCGAATCGCTGTGTCTGGTTCACCCCGCGGTTGTGCTTCTCGGGCTAAAAAAGTGCGTGTTAGTCGTCAATGGATCAACAAATCCATTCCTGCCCAAAACTCATCCGGTCCTTCTACGGTCTCAAAGCCACGAATTCTGGACATGGAAAGACTACTTACAAAATTGGGCTTCAATTCGGGAAAACGAGGGTCCAATGGCTCTACTTTGGATTGGCCCCAGACAAGGTGGAAAGGGAAGCCATCAACGGGGTCGTAGAAGGTGACGCATTTCCCGCCTCCCGGTGCCGTCAACTCGTAGACTTCGCTGGGGTTTGTCTCCTTGGGAAGGATCTTGGAGGCGCGTTCCAGCTCTTCTTCGCTCTCGACAGCAAATGCGGTGCCACCAAACTCGGTGGATGAGGCTTCCTCGACGGCAAGGACAAAGGGCTCGTCGCCGTAGCCGCGATAGTATGTACGGGCACCATCACGGGCTGTCTCAAAGAAACCAAAGTCCTTCATAAACTGTCGGGCCTTCTCGGCATTCTGGTGCTTGTAGTAGACGTGTGATATACGCAACAGGTTGATCTTCTCCACGGGGGAAGCCATGCTGGGCACTATGATGTTGAGCCACTGGTAGTGGTCGTCCTATGAAGCAGAGCAAAGGCTGTAATGACTCGACTTGGGAGACGCTTAGGGGCTCAATGAAGGCATCAAGAAGGAAACAACCAGGAGAGTGCCAGTCCGGCGGGAGCTAGACGATGTATATAACCCCAATCCCCCCATCCAGACGGGAGGCTACACTCCATGATGGAGGCACAGTAAAGGCATGGTGCACCGCGGGGTTCACAGTGGGGTAGCTCCTCCTCCGCCTCAGCCATCGTCACTTAGATACAAGTGGGCAGACCTTTACGGGCGGCAGTTCTGGGGGCGTGAGAAGAGGCTGTTACAGCATCATTAGAAATCAGGGGGGCGTGTCGTGTATTACGACAGAGCCAATGGACCGAGCAGGCCGAGGCGGGTGAGAGGAGTAGCTCTTGTCGGCTCACAAAGAACAGCCTATAATAAGATTGTGCAGCCATGATCCAGCATCTGTACATACAAACCATGATAGACACGAGGAGCAGAATTGGAGATTTCGGCAGATTGCTGCAGCAGGTGGGAATCCTATGCAGTAGAGCATGCAGGCTAGGGATAACTGTACGTCCGCTTAGGGAACCGGGGACTGGACACTTACTGGCTTCTCGGAGGCTTCTTCTGTCATCTGCCAAGTTTGAGCTCTTTCTGACTAACGACGAAGCTCCATCCTTTGTTATGCCCCAGTCTCACTGACTTCTTAGTCCAGTACGGACAAGGCGGGGGGATTGGATACCTCAGGTAGGTACAGGAGAGAAGGGGCAGAGTGAATTTCTGGGGCAAGGTAGTAAATGGCAGCCTCCACTAACAGAGCACTCTTCAACGATACCTACATAGATGCAATCTCCAAGCTCCGTGGCCCCATTTACACCTCCGGCAGACAACATCCACCGCGGATCGGCCATTGATCTGACTACCGCTCGCCCTGCGTCACCACATTCGAAGCCAGCCACGCCTCGCCTCGCCCTGCGGATTGCTACCACGAGAGAGACGCCGTACTGCTAGCACAGGAACCCCAAGAGCCAAGCTGCCCGGAAAGCCGGTGTCACACGTGTGCATCTTCGTGCTGTACTGTACCCCTCTGGGTGGTTACCCCTACCCCACCTTGGTCGGCGTCGAGCTTTAGATATTGGGCATCTCGAGCTTCGTACGATGCCCCGGAAGCTCTCCAAGAGCGGGCCGCCGCCGTCAATGGGCAACGCCAACGGCAGCGGCAGCGGCAGCGTGTCGACCATCATCACCACCACAAAGACCGCCTCGGCGTCGACGACCGACTCGCTGCTGCCGCGCATCCTGACCGACGACCAGCCGCTGCCCCGGCTCGTCATCTTCGACCTCGACTACACCCTGTGGCCCTTCTGGGTCGACACCCACGTCACCCCGCCCCTCAAGGCCGTCCCCGGCTCCGCCAACGCCGCCGCCCAGGACCGCACCGGCGAGCACTACGCCTTCTACTCCGACGTCCCCAAGATCCTCTACACCCTGCCCCTCGCCGGCATCCGCCTCGGCGTCGCCAGCCGCACCCACGCCCCCGACCTCGCCCGCGACATGCTCAAGCTGCTCTACGTCCCGCCGCCCTCGCTGCAGTCCTCGGCGTCCCAGCAGCAGGCAGGCGGCGAAGACCTCGTCGAGGCGTCCCCGTCCAAATCCAACAACAGCAGCGGCGGCAAGAAGGAGAAGGCGCGGCGGGCGCTGGACTTCTTCGATGGCGGCCTGGAGATCTATCCCTCCAGCAAGATACGGCACATGGAGGCGCTGGCGAAGCGCACGGGGATTCCCTTCACCGAGATGCTCTTCTTCGACGACGAGGCGCGCAACCGCGACGTCGAGACGCTGGGCGTGACCATGTGGCTGGTGCGGGACGGCGTGTCGTGGAACGAGGTCGAGAATGGCGTCAGGGAGTGGCGGCGGAGGAGAGGATACGGAAGCGGAGGAGGCGGCGACGAGAGGAGGAGGACGGGTGGGCAGGACATGGCGCACAATTTTGCCCAGTCGAGAGGTTGAGGCTCGCGCGTCTTGGTGCGTATCTTGGTGCGCATGCTGCTGGCAAAACTGGCCAGCACTGATTTAAGAGCATCAAGGTGCCTACGTGGACAGATGTTCCACTGTGAAGGATGAGTACGGACACATTATGAACATTGGTTTGGCGTTAAAGAGCCACATAGACTTGGGCACAGGCAGGGATGAGGGCCTTCTAGACCGTAGAGAGATAGACCATGGTGCGAGACCACGCGGTTGCACGGAATAATCACATGTTGTCTATGATCCACCCCCTATTCTGACAGGATCTCCATCGATCCTGTGGTATATGTATAAATAACTATGTTTACATTGCGAGAAACCATGGGCCCAGATATGTCCAACGCAAAAAAGACAAATGATGCACCAGGGCGTCGATAGTCTAAATAAAGTGAAGTTGGCGCCCCCGTCTTCAAAAAACACCACATTGCTCCTCTCTATGCCGCAACAGGCTGCGCTTCTGATGTCTTTCCAGCAATAACCTTCTCCGACACTTCGGCCTCTTTGGGGTCCGCAATCGACAGGTTCTGCACGCCTTGAGTCTCGGTGATGATGGGATCTGTCACGGTGGGCACCGCGGCCTCTTGAACTCCGTCGGTGACAACGGCCGTCTCGCCCGTGGCCGCGGCCTCGGTGGCCGGGATGTCTGCGGTGGCCTCCTCCAGCTTCGTCTCGTCCGCCTTGGAAGCCTCCTCGACGCTAGGCTCAGCAGGCTTGCCATTCGCGCCCTTCGCCTTGTCCTCGGGGAACGCCACGGGGATGGTGCAGATGCGCTCGGAGCGTTGCTTCTGGTCGACGCTGCCGACGGCGATGCACTCCATGCGCGCGCCATCGTCAATGTAGCGCCAGTAGACGGGGCCCTTGGGGAACTCGGTGTAGCCGTTCTCCCAGGTGGCCAGGTCGCGGATGGCCGGGTCGAGGTTGGGCATCTCGCCCCACTTGAAGTCAAGCTCGCCGCCGTAGTGCTTCGGGATGTTCTTGGGGTCGATGAAGGACTCGAGCACGGCTTTCGTCTCGTGGTGGCCGAGGATGAAGATCTTGGACACGGTGATGGGGTCGAACCACCGCTTGATCCAGCCCCAGACGGTGGAGAAGAACATGGGCGCGCCGAGGATCTGACGTGGCAGGACTGTGGTCAGCTTCTGTCAGTCTGGAGAATGGTTTGGTCTACTCACAAATATCCTGTCTAGAGTCTCGGGGTAGTGTGCCGTCGCCAGTTGACTAGCCGCCTGCATATGGCCCTTCAGATTCCAGAATTGGCGAAGACTGACGCCAGACACATCGACAATGTTCGTGCTGAGTGTGATTGGGGTCCGGGCATTATCACGGTCTGTGAGCTCGGTGCACAGGGGCTGGACGAAGCGGGTGAGGTTCTCGTAGAGGGCAAACAGTCGTAGCAGCTTGGGAGGTGTCTGGCCGTCGGTGGTGGCCTTGCTATATGTGTCGTTGGAGGACTTCTCATACTCGTGGATGGTCTTGGAGTCAAGGTGTCGGATCTCGAAAAGATAGACCGGGATGCCGCTGTTTGCGCCGAATTGTCAGCCACTTTGTAAGGTATCACAGCATTGGGTGCAGACACTTACCGCCTGTCCCTCCGACCTGTCCATTGTGGATATAACCTCCGGCTCTGCTCGTAGGACTCGACGTCGATGGTGTCGTACAGCAAGGGCAACTGGTTTGCTATGCGCCAGTCCTCGGTCTCCTTGAACTGCTTGTAGGCGTCTTGTACGATCCACCGGCGGGCTCGGAGAAAGCGCCTGCGGGTTGTACATTGTGTCAGTAACCCTGCTCTTACTTTGTGTAGTGTTTCTTGGGTGTTTTTTGGCCCGGGAATAGCTCAGAGGGAAGTGGAGGCAGGGGAGCGAGCCAAGGGGCAGACGCAGGCGTAGACGTACAGCAGGGTTTGATCGTCGTGCGAGGGCGGGGGGCCGGGTTTGTATGCGCCCTGCTCCTCGAGATAGGCCTTGAAGTTCTTGAAGGCCTCCTCCTCGTCCGGATTCAGATGCCCGAGGTGGCCATGCGGGTAGCCAAACTCGACGCCGGCCGCCGACTGCACCTTTGTGGCGGGGCCGGAAGTCGCGGAGTGGTGGTGATGGTCCTGGTGCGGCGACATGGGCGGCAACACGGTCAACGCAGCGCAACACGCAACTGCAGGTCTGTCGGTGTACTGAAGAGGGCCGAGAAAAGGAAGAAGAAGAGGTTCTCACCGACGGAATGTCAGATAGTGAGAGGTAAGTGCGGTAGGGCAGAGAAAAACCAGAGAGCCGCGCCGCAGTCAGCACTCTCGCGGATTAGTCTGATCTGGTATGGCTAGTGCTGCACCTGCACCTGCACCTGCACCTGCACCTGTAGATTAATTATGAGATGGATTATAGGGGGTCCCAGGATCGGGCCCCCATACATTTCTCGCTAAGCTGACCTCATTGCGGTTCGGTCATGCCTACCAACCCGTCCCGAGCAGCCCTAACAACCTAAATGTCTAGGTACAGTACCTAGGTAGCTGAGAGCGGTTTAGTCTCCGGTGATGCGATGGGTGCTATGGGATACGGATAAGGTAGTAGGTAGGTACAGGAAGAAATGACAGGCGGGAGACGGGAGCCTCTCGATGACGTCTTTTATCCCATGACATGACTTGGTTAGATGGCTTAGATGGCTGGAGGTCAGCATCGTCATTGAGTACATTCACATGTCAATTGCAGTTGGCTGGTACTTCAGATGACGAGGGCCTTTTACTCTGGTATTTCTTTATGTCTGTAGAAGTGATATCGTATCTAAGATCTTGAATCTTGCATTCAATTTGGTTTTCTGTCTGACGAATCCAGATCCCTGGCAATTGGTAAGCGCTATGGATGCGCACTGTTGCGCGTAAACTGACGCTATCCTAGCGGCGATCAGGGTTCTCGCCGCCGGGGAATCTCGTGGCTGGCCTCACTCACTGGCTGCAGTTCAGTCCATTCTCATTAATCCCGGATCATATGCACGTTGAGGATGCAGCTCGAGATACGTGGCCCCTAGCCAGTCATTTAAAATATATCTCTAGTCGGTGTCTGCGCCGCATTCTATGCCTCTCGTGACTCTCGATTGCTTCTACACCCCCTTTCTCTATCCAGGTCATTGCATCAACACAGTTGACGGAGTGCTTTAATTGTTGACATGCTTGACACGAAACGCCAACTTCCTCACCGATCGCATGTTCATGGACATTCTTCAATTTTACATAGCTCATTATCGACAGTGATTCTTCTAAGTTCGCCCCCTATCATGAAAGAGGTCAGCGGCAGATCATGACAAGTTCGGGCAATGCCCTCCAATACCCCGGAAAAGATGTAATTCAACCAAGACAATGTTCTAGAGCAATTTCTTTGTTCATCTTTTCATTTCAGCCTCAAGGCAGCTGTTTAGGGTCAACATTGTTTTCCTTGTCAAGGGTCATTCCCTTTCTTTCACATCACTGAGCTTTTCTCAACAATGCCGCTCTATTGTCCTAATTATCAACAACAGCTATTGTTTCTATCTTCCCTGCCAGATTCAGTTGTATATAAACGCAACACTGTTCCCGCCCGAGATACACATACTTTCTTTCTGGTCACCATCAACTTGCGCCCTGTTAGTGTTCAATTCGATTTCCTATCCAACAGGACTCAGCAACTCTCGATCAAGACAGACCTCACGGAATCACACATCAGAAATCTCACATAACTTAACCAACAATGATGAGCGTCAAAGTATCTGCCATCGCCGCCATGGCTCTTCTCCAATTGGCCCACTCTCACATGGTGATGTCGTCACCTGAACCATTTGGACTCCATGGTGCAGATCCAGATATTCTGCGGAGTTTCCCGATTGGTAACAACGCGAAGGACAACATTGTCATTCCGTTCCCGTGCCAGGGTCTGAAGAAGGCCTCCGGAGTCACTTCGGTCAAGGCCGGCGGCACCACTCGTGTCGACTGGACAGGGTCGGCGGTTCACGGCGGAGGCTCCTGTCAGTTCCTTGTCAACTACGGCGAGACCTACACCTCCGACCCAGCGGACTGGAAAGTTGTCTACACCATCATCGGAGGTTGTCCAGCTTCTGCAGTTGGCAATGTCGAAACACAGGGTGCGGACGCTGAAGGTCGTCCGGACGGTCCTCACTGCGGCAACGACTCTGGCAAGGAGTGCGTCCGGCAGTTCGACATCCCCATTCCCAAGGACATGAAGAACGGAAAGGCGACCTTTGCTTGGACCTGGTTCAACAAGATCGGCAACCGTGAATTCTACATGAATTGTGCTCCCATTGAGATCACCGATGGGAGTGACGGCGACAGCTTCGCAGACTCACTCCCTTCCATGTTCGTCGCCAACCTCCCCGGAATGAACGTCCCTGGAGCAGACTGCACCACAGTCGAGGGTGTCTTCAACATCCCCAACCCTGGTAACTTTGGTAAGGTCCTTGAGCAGCCCGACCCGGCAGCCAGCGGCACTTGCCCTTCCGCTGGTGTCCCCAACTTCTCAGGTGAGTCCGCCGCCTCTGCTGGAAGCGATTCTGCCCCAGCATCCTCTGCAGCGGCCGCCGGCCCGCAATCTTCTGCCCCGGCAAGCCCGGTGTCTGCCTCCGTTGCCTTGTCGTCCATCGCAGTGAAGCCCACCACGTTTGCAACAGCCACCATCGCCACTGCGGCCCAGCCTCCGGCGTCGACTTCAGCCCTCTACGCCCCTGTCTCCGGCTCGGCTGCTTGCACAAACGACGACGGAGTGGTCTGCATAGAGGCGGGCTACTTCGGCATCTGCAACCACGGATCTGCTGTCAAGCAACCCCTTGCGGCGGGCACGAAGTGCGTCGACGGTAAGATCATGCGCCGGAATGCATCCCCTCGTCGGGGTTAAAGACATGACATGGTCATCACCGTATCTTTTCATAGTGTAAGTCTTAATAATGTGGCGCTGGCCGCCTGAATGAATGTACTTCAAACAACCTTTCCGTCATCATTTCGTCTTTTATCGTGAATGTGGACCCTTCTATTACGACTGGAGCGATCCATGTGTAAGTGACTTCAAGCCTAGCTTGCCAAACAAGGTGCCGAAGCGGGGCCGCCTGCATGAGCTACAACTAACACGGCAGCTGGGAAAGCCGTTTGTGATCTGCACGCAACAGTCGCAGGTACGAAAGTAAAATGGACACTAGGGAGTCGCTGCCATCTACCGTGATACCGCAGCACCTACGATGCCCTCACAACGACCCGTCATAGCCATCGCCGGCCTGGCGATAGAGACTTCGGCCTTTTCGCCAGCGCGCACCAGCGCACCGGCTTTCCACCCACAGCGCGGGGACGAGTGCATCGCGAAATATGCTTTCCTGCACAAGGGGACCCCGCTCGGCGCCGCCGCCGACTGGCGCGGGGCACTCATCGGGCATGCTCTGCCGGGCGGGATCGTGAAGCGCGATGCATTTGAGGAGTTGACAGCCGAGATCATCTCGCGGCTGGAAACCATTGTGTCGTCCGCCACTCGTATGGATGGTGCGCAGGGTATCGACGGCCTGTGGTTCGATATTCACGGCGCCATGGTCGTCGAGGGCATGCTGGATGCAGAGGCGGAGCTGCTCCGGCGCGTGCGCCGTGTCATCGGCCAAGACACAATCGTCTCTGCGTCGATGGATCTACACGGCAATGTGAGTCGGGAGCTGGCCCATCAGACAGATCTGATCACATGCTATCGTATGGCGCCGCATGAAGACACCATGGAAACCAAGGAGCGAGCTTGCAGGAATCTCGTTGATGTCCTAACCAACAGGCCGGCCGGGTCGCAGCGGCCCATCAAGGCTTGGGTCCCCATCCCCATCTTGTTGCCAGGCGAGCAGACGAGCACGCGAGACGAGCCAGCCAAGCATATATATGCCGCCGTTCCTGACGTCGAAGAACGTCCCGGGGTTCTCGATGCGGCGATATGGGTTGGCTATGCGTGGGCTGATGAGCCGCGGAATCGAGCAGTGGTAGTCACGACCGGATGGGATGAGGATGCAGTCGCTGCTGGGGCGGAGAAGCTTGCCAGGCTATTCTGGAATGCGCACGCAGATTTCCGCTTCGTTGCACCGACGGGCTCGTATGCCGAGTGTCTCGATACAGCTCTGAGGTCAGACAAAAGAGCCTACTTTATCTCAGATTCGGGCGATAATCCCACCGCTGGAGGTGCTGGTGACGTGACTTGGGGGCTCACACAACTTCTCGCCCGGCCGGAGTTCAAAGACCCCTCC
Organism: Phaeoacremonium minimum UCRPA7; assembly: GCF_000392275.1. Taxonomy (NCBI): domain Eukaryota; kingdom Fungi; phylum Ascomycota; class Sordariomycetes; order Togniniales; family Togniniaceae; genus Phaeoacremonium; species Phaeoacremonium minimum. Next base: position 88,539 of record NW_006921322.1, on the reverse strand, counting down.
GGGCCCAAGGTCATCTATGCTAGCGTCCCGGGTCCGGAAGCTGTCCACGCAGCAGTTGAAGCCGGAGTCGGAGGTACTGTGACAGTCACAGCAGGAGCAGAAGTTGACAATCTTCATGCCGGACCCATCACACTTACTGGTAGGGTGCACTCCATCAAGCATGGCGACAGACACGCCAGGATCGAGGTGGTGGTCCAAGTTGGCAGCGTCTTCGCCATCCTTACTAAGCTCCGCAAGCCGTACCATCTCGAGCGAGACTTCACAGAACTGAACCTGGAGCCCCGCAAAGCTGATATAGTCATTGTGAAGATAGGCTATTTGGAGCCGCAGCTGTACGATATGGCTTCGGATTGGATGCTTGGCCTTACACCGGGCGGGGTTGACCAGGATCTGAAGAGATTGGGTCATGAGCAGATCAGGCGGCCCATGTGGCCATTTGACACGACATTTGAGTCGGAGCCGGACCTAACAGCAAGAATCATTCCCATGTCACATGAATTACTTACCGGGCCGGATGAGTGAAGAGGGCATGTCACGGAGATCTGCACGTTGCAAGGAGACAAATGTGGTGTTGGGGTATCTTCGATTTTCATTATATGCTGTTGAATGTATGTTTGCAACGTACTGCTCAGGGTAGTCGTTGCGATGGTTGCGCCCATACAAGGACACATGGAATTCATTGTGTACCCGTTTCATGAAATCCAAACTGCAATGTCTGATCCGTTTGCTGTTGCAAGAAAGGCGGAAATAATTTGCCTGTTTGATTGCGTTCAAGATCATTCTAGAGATGCCGTGCCGTGAAAAGACTGTCTCCTACTCTAACAAGTCGTTATGGTGATCAAAGTTCGTATCTGATCAAGCGGTCGACGCGTGCCCCTTTATAGGGCGGCAACCACAAAGCCAGCAAAGGCGGCGGCGGCAGCAATTGGCATGCCAGTCTCCCTCGGCGCAGCGTTGGTGGGCTGGCTGGTCCAAGCAGCAATCTTGGACGAGCAGACGGCCGTGCCGGCCTCGCTCTCGATAGCAGCGAAAGCAGAAGAGATCTCAGGGACGTCACTGCAGGCACCCCACAGGCTGCGGAGATCCTCAAGATGCTCGGAGCTCCAAGACGAAGCGCTGCTGGCGTAGGAGCTATAGACACTGCCAATGGAGCCGGTGATGATGGGGTCGACGCAGGGGTCGGTCTGGGTGATCATGTCCGAGGAGTAGAGGACATAGGACTCAAGATCCGCGGGGATCGTGGGGATGGGCGTCAGCTTGGGGAGGATAGAGCTGGCAACCTTAGTGCACTCGGGTGTGCCACGAGCCTTGATGGCTGCAGCAACATGTGCGGGCTCAGGAGGAGCCTGGAAAGCCGTGGCGACAGTAGCCGCGAGGGCAGAGAGGAACAGAGTGGTGGAGTGCATGTTGATGGACTGGTATTAGGGAGGTACTCGTAGTCTTTCCAAGATGATAGGTCCTTTGAGAGGAGATGGTCTGTAGTTCTGATGTCGTGAAGAAACACACTTCTCGAACATCTCGGACAGGGCCAGCTGCTCCTTAAATAAACTCACGACCCAGCAGATCAGAGTCACTCGGCCAGTGACATATCCCTCTCATCTGAGTCTCTCGGCCCGTCGTCAAGCTAGCATTCAAGGTTAAATTACGCCCGGCGTTGTGGCTGGCATGCCTGGCAGGGCTTGCATTGGCTTGTTGCCGCATTGGTCTGCCCTGCCAAGGGGTTGGTCTTCCTTCGGGGCTTCCCCTGTTCTCCCCAGAATAGAGCTGCCCCAATCAAGAGCCGCCCATTCGCGATTGGCAGTGGATACGCCCACCGTCCAAGACACGCCGGCAAGGGCTGGCACTGCCACCGCGATGGTGCCGTGATGGCTTTTCCCCCACGACTGACAACATCACAGAATTCTTTCGTTGAGCCCTACCGGTACTGTACGCCGATCTAGGCGACCATAAACTTCCCGTACTACTACTAGACTGTGGAGCGGTAGCCAAACTGTGCATCTAGCCATGCGAGCGGATCGAGGCTGAAAGCTCAGCCCGCTGCAAGCGAGACCCAAAAGACGAATCCCCATGAAGAGTCACCGCCACGTTATGTGACATCACATACGAGACCGTGCCTGATCTAAATAACCATAAAATTTAGCGCAATACCTAATACCTCTCGGCGTCGCCAGAGGACACTCTCTACGGCTCAATCGGCTCGACTAGGAAGGTCGTTGTGGACGCTGTATGAGTCGCCAGACAAACCGCTACAAGCCGCCTAATTCATTAGAGAAAAGGAAGTGCGGCTGAGAAAAACAGCATTGAAAGATGACAACCTCTCTCAGATCCTTCGTGAAGCTGATTGCCGAGGGTTGGGACCTAGGCGTGTCTGTGGCCCAGGCATGAACATAGAAAAAAATCAAATGATCTCCCTAACCTGCAGCGCTGCTGCCTTCTAATCCATGCTAGCGAAGGAAGCAATTTTGCCTAGGATCGCCAAACCAGCTCCGCCAAGAGCCCGTGGATTCTAATTTAATTCGTATTAGTCTCTTTGGTGTGCGGCGCAGTGCAAGTGCCCTCGGATTGAGCAGCCGATCCACCCAATCGCATGGGGCATAAAAGTGAAGTGACCTCATTCCCATTCTCGCTCGCTCGCAGTCAAACCGCAGTTTGTCTCTACTTCTCTGTGGTGAAGAGAATCTATTGCACCCGTTGTGATGAGAATCGCATGACTAAAAACATGATGTTCAGCTTCTAGCTAAACTACCACCAACTTCCTTACCCAGATCCAGGTGCATCGCTTGGCTTCCGAGTCCTTGAAGATGACCGGTAGACCAAAGATGACCCACTTTGTGCTGTTATTGGTATAAAGGACTTGCCGACGAGAGAACGACAGTAACTTGACAAACAGCTGGCTGCGGGTAGTGACTAGGGTATAAGCTAACTTGAAGGTTGGAGCCTTACCTATGACACATGTAAAATGCTCCAAGAACTTAGCAAACGCTTGCACCACCAGCTGGTGTCACTCTCGTCGTTACCCCAACTGCTCCTCCACCATGGCAAAACTACGCTATTGTGCCTACCTCTGATTAAATAACTTCGGCATATGTGAGCCTACGTCGAGGAATTCTTCGCATTTGCCCATACATAGCATCACCCCATTCAGGCCGTGTTCGTCATGTTTCCGAGGCCGCTTCCCTCTTCCAGCTAAAATGATCAATTGCCCAATATCTGTACTTCCCGATGCTCAATACGGACAGCCGTCCGACTAATTACATGCACACGACCCTCCACCCGGGTTATGCATCAGTATTGTCAGTCTTAAGGCTTTCATCTATGCCAGTGGAACGCAAAGCCATGCTCCCGGGTTTCTGGCCACCCGTGATGAAATAAATGAGTTTGGGGAGGCAAGGAGAGAACATCTACCCTAGACGAAGATACGATGCTATAAATATACATAACCACTCGGCGAGTGCTAGCAACTTTGTCTAAGCAACTTTCACACTGTGTGTATAAAGTGAAAACTGCTTGACTTAATATATGTCTTCGGATAGATACTGGCCAGTCTACATTATGGGGAAGACACTGTCGACTCAGACTCAGACAAGCTCACCATGACTTAGGTTGAGGCGACTTCACCTCAAGTCCATGGCCTATCATAGAGATGCCCCGATCCACACTCGTTCCACTTAGTTGGCTCATACCTTCGGAAATAGTTGCTTTGATTTCCTAAGCTAATTGAAAGCGTCGGAATTACCTGCCACCCATTACAACTACTTGCCTTATCCAAGGCCGGGCCATGATTACTGAAAAGCAGACTGCATCCGTTCGCATTACATTCATTCCATACCTACAGCCAACAAAAAGTTGAAACTATTCAATGACCTACCGGCGCGATTACTAAAAATGCCTTTTATTAAAATTATCGTTGCTGGCTCCACCGGGTGCCTGGCTGACCATGCGCTTCCCGCAATACTGAACTCGACAGAGCCCAAGTTCGAAGTCACAGTCCTTACCCGTGCAGATAGTGGCAAAATCAAGTCTGTTCAAGGCGCCAGCGTGGTTCCAGTTGACTATGACGACCACCCTACGCTTGTCCGTGCCGTCACGGGTGCCGACGCTATCGTATCTCTCGTCTCAGGCGTATCAAACAAAGTTGTCGACCAGCAGCTGCTTGCTGCCGCTCAAGAGGCAGGCGTTCGGCGTATTTTCCCATCCGAATACACCGTGGACGTCTTGCACCCAGTCGGCGTATCACTCCTTTCCGCCAGCGGCATATGGCCCGATACAATGTCACCAATACCCGTTGCGCGCAAATTCATGGCTCTCGCCAATAAGAACGGTCCGACGAGCTTCACGACAATTATTCCATCTGCGTTTATTGACGGGTGGCTCGAAGGCGGATTTAGCTTATTTGAGCCCAAACGTCACAGGGTGACGTTGATTGATGGTGGTGATCATTACTTCACTGGCTGCTCGTTGCCCTTTCTTGCCGCCTGCATCGTCGCTGTACTCAAAATGGACGAAGAAAGGACCAAGAATAAGCGAATTCATATAAGTGAAGTCCGCACAACAATGAACGAAATCGTCAGCGCTTATGAGGAAGTAACTGGCACTGAGTTTGAGAAAATCTCGCTCAGCGTACAGGCAATGATGGACCAGCGCGATGACATGCTCAAGTCAGGGGATCTGTTTCCTGCTCTTTTTGTTTCCATTCAGATCGCTGCCTTCGGCGGCTGTGGTGCTGGAGATCTTGTCGATGGGTTACATTTTGATGGTGATAGTCACTTGAGTGTGCCGAGGAAAAATATCAAACAAATAACTGCTGAAGCCGCGAAAAAAGTCAGCGCCGCCTAAGCAAGCCAATATCAGCTCGATTTCTGAGATTCGAATATTGTTGGATTGATCATTGGTTCTGATTCCAACACACTAGTCGATCTCGTCCTATGTGATGCTTCGAGATTGTCGAATCGAGACTAACACCTCTTAAGAGTGTATGGAATCATCGGAAACAAATCCATGATACGAGCCTAAGACTGCTTCTCAAAGATTGTGTGGAACTCCTGAATAGAAATTTCAACCAAAGACGAGCCAGCGTTTCCATCAAATGCATTGTTGTCAAGGCTGCCCATTAAGCAAACAATGGCAATGATGGTGCAGTTGAAACTACAGCATGAAGAGTCCTGATGTAACTGACATCACTGTCGATGTTGAGATCATTCTGATTCCACACAGCTTGAACCATATTTCGAACTGAAGAAATGTGATTCGATCTGCTCACTGGATCCTGTTCCATTTTCGAAAATATCTCCAATGCCTGCTGGCGTCGTTCATCGTCATCAGCCTCGCAAGCAATGATGAGTAACGGCCACGCGCTCTCACAGGAATCAAGATGATGCAGGAGGGAGTATGCCTCTCTGACTAATCTTTTGTGTTGAAATGAGGAAGTAGGCACTTCCGCTACTACACGATTATAGTATATTAATGCAGCGCATCGATAGAGATAGGCCAGCATCTCTTGCTTGGTTAATGATGTCTCTGAGCTGTCATGAAAAGACCCAAATTCACCCACAGTCTTTTGGATATATCGTGTAAGCTGCTGCATTTCCTCAGCCTCAATCTTGTTGCGCATTGTGTCTTCGCATATCAGGGGCGGCTTGCATATCCTTCGAATCAAATCGAGAACATCGACAGGACACGTGAGTATATTTGAGATCTGCCTCTCGTTTTAGCTAAGCCTGCAATATGGCTGATGATACTCAGTCGACTCACCACAGAATCTTCAATTACAAATTCATAAGGATACACCGCCCGAGGCTTGGTACAGAAACTGTCCCATGTGCTTGCCGTGGCCCAGTGCCGCAAGCTGAATTCCGATATCACTTCGTGATAATAAACCCAGCTCTTAAGTATCATGCTTTCGTCCTGGCGGAATTCAAAAATCGAAGATGAAGCCTGTACAATTCGTTTTGCGCCGCAGAGATAGAAAGCCCAGCGTTCTCCAGGACTATGCGCCGTCAGAATCTAGGAATACATTAGCAATCAACTTTAGGGACTAGTTGTATTAAAGGTTGGTTAGTGCGATCTACTTCATATTGGTAGAGAAGCATAGTGGCAATCAAGTTTCGTAGCACGCTTTCCCTATCCGTCCTGGGTAAATTTTTGCGTAGCATCGAGACTAGGCGTGACTGATGAATCAGACTTTGAGAATGTTCTTGGAGCTGGAGAGCTGCTAATGCAAACACTCCCTCTAGAATCAAATTCATATGAGAGGATAGATCAGAGAGGGCAACTCTCATAATAACATGAGCTACTGCTGCATCGATGATCGGCGTAAGGATATGCGATTGAGACTTGTTGACTATATCCTGGTTTTAGACTGTGCTACCCCAGTAAGCTCTTGGAAGACTTACAATAGTCAAATAGGATCGCATTATTTCCACTGAGGAGAGAAGGTTGTAGAAATGGTAAATGTTGTACTGTGCGAGTATGCTTATATTGAACTGTGTTGACTTAACGTTAGCCAGGTACGGGGAGTATCATGTACTAGCAGATATATTCACCAGGATCTCCTTTCTTCTGGAGGGCTTCTGACAGAGATATTTCCCAGAAAAAGGTATTTAAAAACCAAATCTGGGTTTTCCGATTCCGTCGGGATGCTACTTCCATTTGTTTTGTATTAGAGTGAATCAAAGCCCGTCGTTTGTCTCCTTGTCGGGGCCAAGATAACTGAATGCCATAGCCTCGACAAATGTGTCGCCCCTTGTTGCAGGCATTGCATACAGGTCGATTCAAATCACATCGCACCTTGCGCGCTATATCGAGAGCAAGCTAATCAGCTTTAAACAGGAATCAAGAGAATATCCACTTACATCTGCACGTCCAACATCCTTTAATCCCCATTGTACATGATCATGTGGGCTATTACCATAGAGCAAGACAAAAAGCCTCCGGAGGTGTGCTGTTCGGTTGCAAATGTAAGGTTAACTCGGGGGTTAGAAGAATACACAGTCGCTGACTAAAAGCTTCATGCTGACAAAGCAGTGCTGTGTAGGCGTGGTGACAAAAGCAATGGCAAGTATTTCCGAAGAGTGGGGCAACCATGTGCCAAATGGTAAGACCTCCAGTCCTTTAGCACACTTCAGGGCGGCTGGAAGGAATCATGAATTCCTGTACTTACCAGCAAAGCGAATGGAGTGATGGGGAGAACTGTATTCGTCACGACACATCTCCAGCCATTACGCCGAAGAGTAAATGTCTACAGACTCATTGCAGTTGTAGGAACTATCGTGGGAAACAATTGCCTCATCAACTGTCTACTAAAAAAGATTGAGATATTGTTGCTTGCGTCTATGACTTCTATACAATGTTTAAGTGTTGGAAAAGTCCACAGCATCCTGAATCACCACCTCAGAAAATTTGATGTAGCCGTGCCCCTTAACAAAGGTGGCATTCCATGGCCCTTGCGTTTTGGTCTCGACCAATCGTAGATAAAATTCAGCATGGGCAGGACCACCGATATTAGAATAAACGGGATCTCCATCCGGTGTACGCTCATCGGCAAAGTAGAACCTGTGTATTGTCATCAGTTGAAGTCCCTTTCAGTGACCAAATTTCATTTCACTAGAGAATCTTACTTGTAGCCCTGGTGTTTATATTCTTCCGCAAGATAGTGGATCAAATGTGCAGCGCCAGCTTTACCAACTCCTTGAGTTAGCAATGGCCGTACAACGATGAAAGGGAGTTTATTTCCGGTGTAAATGAAAGTCTTTGACAATTCTGGAGGTAATAGGGCAAATGACTCTACAGCCAGCCGCGCGGCTACGTATGCAGAGACAAGATTAACATTGTTATCCGATTGAAAAGTAGAAATCTGCTGGCTAATAGTGGTTGACGCCTTTGTACTACCGGCAGAAGCTGTGAAGGTATTTCATTAGTTACTCTCACCACAAGCTGAGAAACTAAAAGTGAAAGGCCCACCGTTGTAGATCACAACACTCGGATGACCAAGCTCCTTGCGGACTCGAGAGAATATCATCTCGACTGAAGACGGGTCAGAGAGATCTGCTTGGATATGGAGATAGTCCTTTGCAGAATTTGCATGAACGGTCGAACGTGATACCACGGCTAGTCTGTAGCTCTGCTCGGAAAATACTTTTGCGGTTTCAATCCCAACATTTGGCCCATAGCCAAAGATGAGGGCAATTTTGTCACCCATATTTTAAGCTTGTTAAGTAGATCGCCGTGATATGATCTGCCAATCCTTTTCATGTCATTCCATAAGATATGTAATTAGAATAGTTGCATCAAGGACACCTGTAGGTTTTGTACTATATGGCTTGTCTTTTTTCTGGAGATGGGCGAGCATGTAAGCTACTTGCACGTGGCTAGAATCCCATTATGTGTTAGTGTCGGAAATACTTGCAGTAACTTGGTAAGCCTGCTATCTACTCAAGTAGGTAATATGAAGAAGACCATCAACATCTATATTGACTGCCTCCGACTTGAGCTCTGCTACCACAGATCTGATTTTACCCCCATTCACGCATACAAAACTCGTATCATCTCAGTGTTGTGAAACATGTAGAAATTCGGGCATTCTGGAATATGTCATAATTTTACCATGACAATGGCTTATAAAACTAAAGCACGCAGCGTAACGATACTCTAATGAAAATTCTCATTCAAGATAGCAGTAAAGCTTTGAAGCCTGTATACATGTGTTCCTGTCAATATTTCAGAGCGCCCTCTTCTTCCACGCTGATATAATTCTGACTCCATTACTAATCCAAGGGCTAATGCCGGATTACTCGTTCATTGCACGACTTCCTGAAAGGTTCTCGGCAGCGCTCTTGCTGCTTGGATTTTCCTTGGAGCCGTAGTGCGCGACATCGCCACCGAGGGCGTCTATAATCTGACGGCTCTCCTCTTTGGACTGCTCGCTTGTGTCTATGCCGGTCAGAGTAATTCAGTATCTGGAAGTGGCAGATATACTTGGGTTTGAAATATTTGCCTTGTGACCTCGAACAGTATTAGAGATGGTCTCCTGGCCTTCTCTAAGCTCCTGCATATCATTGGAGATGACTGATTTTGCGCCTGCCGAGTTCATAGCTGCTAAATATATTTTATAGCTTTTCTGAATATTTCGAGTTTTGAGTTGGATTACTTATTCATTTTGCGAGACGAAGGCAGTTAATGTTTATATACCCATCTGACGCGTCTTGCGATGACATCTTTAGACACGTCAAGCAGGTTTGGCTGAACATAAAACAGATCAATAAGGCGTCGCGCACCCTTGATGTTTATGCGAATTGGCGCCACAGAAGCTGTCAGAAGTGTGGCGGTTACATCATGGCTGTGACGTTGTGTGACGGTGCGCTGGCGATCGGCGATGGATCAACATCACATATGACAGGGTCATCTTACAGGCTGCAGGGCATCCATTTCGGGTAGACCTGCCCTGCCCACTTGCGCCCTCTTAGTGCCTTCAATATCACAGTACCTAGGACTGTTATGTTTGTACGTAAGAACCACCTCGGTCAAAGCGCAGTATTGCATTACAGCCTCGTGAATGCTCCTTGCTTGTTAGCGAAGTTTTATTGAATTATGGCCACCAGGGAGCCCATGTATGTTCAGAGAACTTCTAACACTAATTTTCGCCGCCTTTAATCTCAACGAGGTCTCTTGGCTTTCGATCCCTGATACTCAACATGATATCTAATCCAGAGAATACGGATCCAAAGACACATACGCCTGCAAGCGAAAATCCGATCGTGACTGCAGTCTGTAATGAGATGAGATACGTGAAACACAGAGAAATGGCGCTCAGATCTGCAAAGCCTGTAATAGCAGTAGTAACAGATATGACAAGAAGCACTTGATTGATCATCGTGCGGATAGTACGTAAGTCAGTGATGTTGAATGGCATCGGCATGCTCACACCGTCCTCCGCGGCAAGGACCTTGACGAAGTAGTGCAAGATGATGGCGCCCATGCCAAGGATCGTGGTCAAAAGCCCTAGAATCTTCAAATGTGTCAGATAATAAACTCGAGAGGCAACGGTTGAACTGTAGTCTTACTCCATGTGCCGTACGAAAGTGACCGGCGTTGCCCATGGCTAAGGCACCGAATATCAGAGTAAGAAGTATGGTTGGCGTAACAATATAGAGCCATATTACGGCTGTCCAACGAGGGGCCTTAGGTAGGATATGTGGCATCTTGAACCGGATCAAGATATTCCTAGTACTCTCGAGGCCGATTGCTAGAGGAATTAGATTGAGAAATGTGATGGCTGCCATGAGAACTAGTGAGCGTTAGTGTAGATACGAAGCTGAAGCGTCTTGTACACTCACTATGAATGATCAGGAACACAGCAAAACGCAAGGCCGTGTTCCCATTGATGATCAAACCATCTGCAGCCGCACCAAAGGAGCTGCCCGCACTGGTGATCACCTTCTGGCCGTTCAGCTGAAATGTATTTCCGGCATTTGTAACCCGAATGAGCCCCGGTGGAACCGCCTGCTTCAAGAAAGAGCTTGTACTTGTATCACTTGTTTTGCTCTGAGATATCACCCCACTCTTCATTAAGCCAGTCGCAATAAGCACCAAACCACCAACACCTTCGCAAGTGAGTGCGTCGACGCCGCCTTGTAAAGCCGAGGATATCGTGTTTGCATTGATGATCACGGATAAGTTAAATCCTGAACTGCCATTGAATACAGCAACCTGACGCCGGTCAATTGCGTGAGCTTGGCTTGCCTCTGGAAGGAAGGATCGTTTGACTTGACTCGATGAACCCCCAATTAGCGCACCCAAGTCTAGCTTTGACAGAAGTTTGACTCCTACCAGCGTGCCTTGCCCGCCGAGACCTTGACCAAAACCCGTTGCGGCGCCATCGACGGAGTCATTAAATGTTAGCGTATTGTTGGGCAGCCCATTCAAAGGATCTATTGCAGTTCCATTAATGAGGGCTTGCAATCCGCCCATCGCGTCTATAGCATCCCCAGCGCCTTGTACAAGTCCCATGGCCACCCCTTGGGCGACTTTTCCAACATTGATCGACCCGGTGCCCATAAGGTTAAGGCTGCTGTCATCTGTCGACGAATTGCCTATACTACTTATAAGCTTAGATGCTGATCCGTTTGCTAGTAGACGGCTTGTGAAGCCCTTTGCAAAGTTTTCGGCGACGCCGCCGGCATCGATGCTTCCGTCCGAGACTACCCTCACAGGCGCATCAAAGTCCGGCTGTAGACCTAATCCTATTGATATGCCCTCACCTAATCCTTTACCAAGGCCTGAAGCTGCGTCGGGCAAGTACTTCGACACGAGATCAGACGCGTTTGTTGTGGAGAAGGAACTTGCAGTGGTTAAAGCACTTATGTTGACGTTTTCCACAACTGATTTGGATAGCCCAAAAGCAAAACTACCAACTGCAGATGGAACGTCGTTGCCATTGGTGTCGGGAGTGATATTCCGGGAAGTCAAGTTGAGGCCCATAGCTGTCCCATTGCCCAATCCCTGCCCAAAACTCAGCGCGGCTGCGCCAAGTGATGGGATAATCTTGCTAATATCAAAATTTGACCCAGATGATAGGGACGAGACATCAATATTTCGTGTGATGGAGTTTGTTAGTCCGAAACCAAACGCGCCAAGTGCATCCTCAGCAGTGGAGCCAGTTGGCGGCGACAGCGAATCTTTAGTGAGTTTGAGACCTGTTGATGTACCATTCCCTATTCCCTCCGCTAAAGATAAAGCAATGAGAGACAGCGGTGCGCCGCCTGTCAGGGAGGATATGTTGAGCCCAGAGGATGCTTTTGATAGGTCGAGGTTGGAGACCACCGTTTTTGTAAGGCCAAAACCAAAAGTGCCGACCACATTTGGAATATCTGTGCCTTTCGAAGGCTCGAGTCCTATGGCGGCTTGGCTAAGCTTCAGACCGGACGCTGTTCCGTTGCCAATGCCTTCGGCAAGAGAGAGAGCAAGGTCTTGAAGGTTGATATTGCCACCTCCGAATAAAGACGAGAAGTTCACAGCACCCAACAGCGATGCGGACGCGCCCATTCCAAGGTTCTGAATGACGGGATTGAAGCCTGTTGATTCCATTCCGTTGTCCTGAATCACTTTTGCTGCCACTTGCTTTGATGTGTCTGCAGACGCGAGCTTGAGTCCTTGTGCTGCTCCCTCGCCAACTCCAACCCCGAGAAACATGGCAGGAGCTGTGAGATCGCCCGCAACAGCATTACCAATTCCAGACAGCGCATTGGTCAGTGGTTGTAACAATGAGTCCAAGAACCCTTTGGCAGCACCTTCAGTATTATTTTTCTCGTCCTCGCCTATACCGAAAAGGCGTTTAGACAGTGCGATCCTGCCCCTTTCTTGACCCGCTGTTTCGAAACTCCGGCGATACTCGTGAAGTGATTCGCTAGCTGACTCTATCTCCGGTATTTGAAATCTTTCGGCAACAGTTTTCGAAAAGTCGGCGGTCATGTCGACTAGGGCTAAATAGCTGCGTCGCAGCTGTTGGTCTCGCATCAGCATATCGACTGTACTTTGTTCAATGACATTGCTCAGCGCAGCGTCCATGTACGCCTGGTGTTGGTGTGCGTCCTTGAAATGAATAGTTCCTGTCAACGACATTGTTCCGACCGTCACAATTACGAAAAAGATGATGAGTATGACAGTGATCAGCGCGTGGCGCCAAGTGGATGGCTGGCTTGTGATCGCCATGTTTGCATCCCCAAATCGCACGATTGCGAAGATATCGCAAACCAGATAGAGAAACAACGAAGACCGGCCGCCAGCGACACAGTCAGACGGAAGAAAGCAACCGCATCAAGCGATGATAGTAGAACAGTGAAGGACGAAAAGCTTCCACGACATCTTCACGACAAGAGCGATCACCAGTGTCCATATGGATTGTCGAGATATGGCTGTAGAGTGTTGCGACACGAAACGATAAAGCTAGAAACGGAATGACCATTCGTGTGGACCTTCAATGCCAAGAACCTCAGTGATCCCTGGAACATCATTCATGTCCAATGATGTGGTGCATCAGGACATCCAAGGATGATTGCCGGGGTAGCCTCCATGTTCAGGATGTGCTTCAAGGATCATCTGAAGATGTGCGACCCAATGCCGGTCGGCAAATTAGAGCCTGCTATCACGGAATATTTACCCGACAAGAGCCATCATTCGCATGTTCAGGCGCTGCGTTCTGCAAAATCTTCCAACTAACATTGACATGCCTCGGTTACAGCCTCTCAATTCCATGGTGATGAGCGCTGTGTCAGGATGGCCGCTGCAACGGATGCTATGATGTTTCTTTCGTCGTCTTCTCTGGCGTCAGGGCGCTGGCAATCTAATGGATTGGCCAATCGCGCAATGCAATGCTTAGGGCATTTCAGCGCCTGAAACACCAGTGAAAACGTGCAACTTGAAACGGCCCCACCGCAGCGGTTTCTCTTCTTCAGTCCCAGTGAATCAGTGTCACGAGATAATACGATGCCAGAAAGCCGAGGATCATTTCAAGTGCATTCTGAGGCTGAAGATTGTTGAATTTTCTAGAAGGCATAGAAGCTGCTTCTGGCGTCTTTCCATGTGATGGTACCGAATTCCGCGCAAAACGATTCGACCCCTAGGCCAGTCGCATTCCTTGTTGAGTGTTTATTACCAATTCCACAGCTTAAAGCGTCAGGCCATCTGTCAACTCAATCGTCTATCGCCCACCACGAGATTAAGGGAAAAACCAGGCGCAAGGAAAAGAAAAACTTAGGGGAAGGCGTGATGATAGAAAGAAAACAGAGGTTGGAACGCAAAGGCCCAGGCACTATCTTGTTGTTTTCTTGATACCTTCAAATCTGTTCGGCAATTTGACTATAATAGCATGCTTTACACGCATATGCCTAATAAAGTTGTCCCGCCGTGATATCCCCACTGTAGCGAACTTGCACTTTTCCACAGAGCAGTAGTGCCAACGAAGAGTGTGCTTGCCGATCTCATGCTGGTGCTTTTGAACGCCAAGATGTCTCGTGACATCCTTCAGTGACGAGGCCGCGAAGCCGCACTTTGGATCAGGGCATTTATATGGTCTCTTTTGGTTCTCGATGTGGCGGCTATGATATGGAAGTTGGTAAGCTGGGCGTACCTGAAGTACAAAGTACTGGGCAAAGCTTACTTGTAAGCACCAGCGGTTGAAAATTGGAGCGAACAATGACTGCATCGAAACTGGCTGGAGTTCGCCTCCAATTTGAGTGTTTTTGCAGTCGTGACATTTTGATGAGTACTGCCCGGGGCCGGAGCAGCATCATCATTTAGGAAAGAATCCGGAGAATGGGTTGGTGTAGTTTGAGATTGAGAGAGTTGGTTCGCAGCAGGCTGCTGATTCTTGATTACTGCCGTATCCTCTCTCGCCCGCATCTTTGGCCAATGACATCCGCTGTCCACAGAGTCAGCAGATTCTGGGATTTTGCCCAGCATCGCATACTCAATATCTCCGACGTGTTTTGCATTGTACCCAAAGTTTCGTTGATAAGGGAAACTCGGATCTCGAATCAGATGAAACATCACTTCATCACATGGCTAAGATCAATCAGTTTGTGTATCTGGTGCAGTGAAAAGAATATTTTTTCATAAGCATACATGGCCAGGAACGTCAGGAACGCCATGTAATTTTACTGAGGTGGTTGACTGGTGGGAATCGAAGGTAGTGTCGACTGCAAAACTCGTGTTGTTGAAATCATGCGGATAATAAATCTGATTGTTATCCGTTGATAATCCAATGCCGGGTCCCAGACCAGACATACTCGACAAGGTCTAAGGTTAAAATAATGGTCAGCAGCAGGAGCTACGAGCAAGGAGGAACAATGTTCACCAGTTCTGAAGAGAAGAAATTGGAGTCGTGGATCTTTGACGGGATCTGGTGGTCGCCGATATTCTCCGTAATCGACGTCCAAGTCCATTGTTGTCCGGGCAGTAGCAGTTCGTCGGGCCAAGATGGAACACTTTGCACACAGTCGGACGGCGTATCAAAAAGTATATCCACTCCTAAGGTTGTATTTATCATGTTGAACCCAGAACCGTGGAAGAGACAGCCAGACTGATTCAAGAGGGTGGCCTGAGGTGAAAATGGCGCGATGCTGGCAGAAATTGAGGCTTGTTCATCCCGATCTATTATTGAATCAGATCCAGGATTCATATGCGGATTCATATTCAGCCTTGGAACTGAACAGTCACAACTGTGCTGATGAGGTCTGGGGTCGAAGCGAACAATCCCGAGAAAGAAACAGCTACAATATTCCTAGAAGAAAAATCTATTAAGATAGGCACGGATGTAGAATTTTAACCAAGTGTTGCATGATGTTGCTGCAGACAACATTCTTATTGAACAACATAGTAGGAGTATCTCTACAGTAGAAACTCCTACTTTAGATATCTGTTAAGAGTAGGACTCATGTACAGACATCAAATCCACGGCAAAAGAGTCCTTGAATAGTGGGATCCCGTAAAGGGATACCCAAAAGCTGTCTAGATAGCTTTTTCTTTCTTTTGATTTTCACAGCTCGGCTTGAGCTCTTTGCTCAAGATCAAATATTCCAAGGAGACTGAGTCCTGAAGCGTCCTGGATGCAGTCTTCTCTCGATAATCGAGCTCACAGTCTTGAAGCTATTAGAACAGAAATCTAATTCCACGAGTAACTAGTCCTAAAGGCTCCTAAGGTTGGATTTTCTCAATAGTCAAGCTTCTCAGCTCAAGTCTTCTAAAGACGAACCAAGTGCCACGGATTGGTAGTTATCCAAGCTCCTGGGGCAGATGTCTCTTAAGAGTAGGGCTCTTAAACAGAGCGTCTCAAAGGAGAATCAAATTCCACGGCAAGTAGTCCTGAAGAAGGTTCCGGAGAAGGTGTCCTCTAACACCAGATCGTGTTTGAAGAGTCGGGATTCCAGATGGAGATAATCCTGGGAGGAGGGTCAAAGCCCTTATTAGGTATAGCGGAGGTAGGATCTCGGTGATTCTGTTTACTCACGGTTAATCCAGAATAATTCGAAAGGATCCGAGAAATAAAATTGAGAGAGACGGCGACGGTCTTTATAGCTTTGAGTGCGACAAATCGTGTCGCCATTGTTGAAAGTGAGGCAGACATGCAGCATGAGGCGTCCCAGCCTAGGACAAAATGCCAGAAGCTGGGCCGCGTTCAGTTTGGCCACCAGTGTCGCTGATTGGTGGCCTCCGAACTCTAGGTGGCTGTCGGGCTGATTGAGGCCTTGCATGACGTGGCAGTTACCGTATTCGACCTGGATGGAGCTGTCATTTTTTGAAATGAAATGAGATAGAGAGGAATTCGTGGTTCGGAATCCCAACGCCAGGAGTGCGGGTGACAGGTCTGGTAGCAGTGTGACATTGGGGATCACTCGAGGGAATTGAGGGGCTATCTCCGGGTGTTGCCGGTAATCTTCGAGTAGGCACTCCAGAGCCTTGCAAGATCATCCGTCACCACTGCGGACAGACTACGGCCGCAACACGCATTGCCAGCAAGGATTCCTGGTATGCAGGCTCCTCCCAAAGTGCTTGAGACTCGTCGGACCGCTATGTGATTAACAGTCACGATGCCACGCTTGAGTAGAGGATGTCTGAGATGTCGCCAGAGGCGTGTTAAGGTGAGGGCTGCTACCCTTCGCTTAAGGTGAGCGACCCTACTAATAGTCAGCCACAGTGCGATGAGGGCCGGCCGTCGTGCATACGTTGTATCACGCGCAATGAATTATGCATTGGGTACCGCGACGAGATGGATTTGATTCTCCGCGACGAGACAGCCAGGGTAGTCAGCTCATTGCAGCGCCACACTCCGCCCGATTCGTCTCCCGACACTGCGTCTCCAGCGGCGCGAGGTCATGGACGCAGCAAATCAGTCGATGCGGATGACTACAAGGGTATGTACTGGCACCGCTCTGATACCAAAGGTAACAAAACCCGGGAGCCGCTTGCTCGGTCATCCACAAGGCTCATGGGATCTCGTCCGTGGCTCAAAAACCAGCCAGTTACTGCGACTTCGACCACAGAGCAGATAGCCGTTGAGAGCTTTTTCGACAAATATGTCGTCTATCCATGCAGCCATAACTCCTCTGCTGGATTTTTGGAGCATCTTCCAGTGTCATTCAAGGAGGTGAATGTCGATGGGCGATGTGCTCTGAGGTGGGCAGTCCTTGGCGCCGGCCTCGCTGACACGTCGAGGGATGGTGATCCGGCACTCGCGCAGAAAGCATTTGAGTGTTACGGTCAAGCATTGAAAGCATTAGGCAGGTCTTTGAGTGAGAAGAGCAAGATTCCTGATGACTACGACTTGATGACTGTTGTCGTGCTGGACATATTCGAGGTAATGTCACAGCTACAATTCACACCCGAGGCACGCTGACCGGTCTAGACGCTGTTCATCCCTGAGCAGGTACACCGAAGTTCTCATTCCGAAGGTATGGCACACATTTTGCGGCTGCGCGGAGTCGAGCAGTTTCACGACCCACGGGGTTGGGGCCTCTTCCGGCTTGCTCTGCACCGTCTTCAACAAGAGCAGCTTGCGTTCAAGAAAGACTCTCTTCCAGAGTCTGAACTAATGCTCAACCATCTCAGCGACGATGTTCCATATGTACGACTCGCAAAAGACGCTCAAGAGGTCTCCAAGATCTGCGCACGCGGCCGAGAGCTAACGGGGAGACTTACTGGTGGTAATCTCCAAGCTGAGGAGATAATGGATCTGGTAAGAGAGATGCATAAGCTAGATCAATCTCTTGTCAAATGCCGACAAGGCTCGGAGTGGTCGTTCGATATCCGCAAGACAGCAGATCTCCATGGCGAGGTCCAGGTTCTTTCTACCTTCCCGGAGCACATTGAGCTGCATGCAGATGTTTGGAATGCGTACGAGTGGAACTATCATCGTACCGCGAGAATTCTCATGCATCAGCAGCTCATTGCCTGCTTACACCAAGCCGCTTCGGTAACGATGGATTTCGAGCGATACTCACACGACGCTGCGATAGTTGGCCCACTGGAAGAGGAAAGCACTAGGACTATACGCAACCTTGCGAATAGGGTGTTGTCAACAGTGCCACAGATGTTAGGGGACATCGATCATAGCGGCCGCGTAAGAAGACTAGATACAAGCCCACCGCGTTCTAGGGCAATAGGTGCATACTTCCTCTTGTGGCCTGTCAAAATCATAAAAGGAATTCAGTCCAATTGCTCGCAGGACCAGAAGGTAGCCGCACAGGCGGTATTTGAGCGGATCAGGGAGTATACTGGGATGAAATCACATCTTGGAGATCTTAGTATCGTTTAAACAGACAACCCGCAGCCTTACTGGGATCCCACCTGCTAGTTGCATGGGTTCCCCGTCTCTGCTCCAGTGTCCGTTATCTTGATGCCTCCTATCCCGAGAGTTTAATCATTGAGAATCTACACGTGATAGTTGTCATATTGTGTGTATGTCGATAAGCAAAACAATATTCAACCTGAGGGTTTGTGAGTTTAGTTGAGTTTACGTCATGTGAGAGCCTCTACAAATAAGCACACAGATTGGTACGTTTATGGACTGGCCTAGGGTTATGTGCCAGGCGGGGAGAGGGGAATGAGTGGTGCCCTCGGAGGTAGTCCCGATAGCCAATCCGCTCGCACTGCACTGTCGCCCCTAGGTACGGAGGCCGCCTTGCAAATGAGTTAGCCCAAGCATGAAAGCTCGGCTTGACCAACTTTGCACAACTGTCACGGAAGAGCTGTCCGGAGTCACTGGCATTGCGACCACGCACCTGCAGCCGAGCTGCCGCCTTGTCAGATTCTTGTATGTTTTGGCCGCCAGATGATCTACCTACTGTGCCAAACAACCGTACGATCCTACTAACACTGGCGCAGCATCATCGCATCCGGCACTGAGTCGTCTCAACTAAACACATATATCCTACGAAACTTATAGCGATATGTCGTGGAGTATATAGGTGGTGGCAAGAAGGCGCACCATAGCATAGGCATATTCCTAAACACATTTATGACAGCCTGCGAGGGCCCGGAAGATGCAGCAGCGACCGGGTTCGTATCGGCCGCTGCTGCCGGCCTCAAGTGGAGGAGGTGCCTCCTCCGGTGGTCACGGATCCAACAATCCGGATGACGGGGCCGCCCGGTCCAAACGCGCAAGGCATTATGGCACTAACCGGGTCGCTTGTGATGCTTGTCGAGCTCGGAAGATCGCGGTGAGTGCAGGTGGAGGAAGTCTCGTTTCGTCCCTGTCGTTCATCACTCGCGCTTCAAATGATCTTATCATTCTTACCTCCCTGTGTCGTCATCCTGACCGAGGAGCCCCGCTAGCCTGCACATACCAATATGGTGAAGTCGGATTTGGGGAGAAGCGCCTCAGTTAAGTGCTGAGAGCACGCCCTTACCACCTACCTCTATCAACCAGTCCTGTTCCCACTTTACCTGCCCCAGTATTGGTGGACCATGTATTTGAGCCACATGTTAGGCTTTGTCTCTTTGCATTCCCTGCTTGAGCCAGGTTCAGCTTCTGTCTTTTCTTTTAATTTGCATTCACGATGAACCCTGGCAAGGGGACTCGACGGCCATCGAGCGTCGTGCTCTGTGTTGTGTACTAAATTACTAGATACAGCCAATCATATTCATCAATGACCATATATAAAAAGAGCGGCTGGCTAATGTTTACGTCTTTGTTTGCTCATTCTAGTGCGACGCTCTTCGGCCAATATGCTCAGCCTGCAAAAGTCGCGATTCGGTCTGTGTGTATACACCGCGCTTAACAGCCTCCGAGGAGGAACGACACGCTATGGATACTATGAGACTCGAGATTGACGACCTACGCCAGAGGCTTGAAGACACTGATGAAGTGATGACAATGCTTAGATCAATGTCCGAGCCGCGGTCTATTGAGCTTCTGAAAGGATTGAGATCTGCTCCCGATGTGCCGACTTTCATTGACCAGGTGGGAAGTAGAAGGTCTTCTGGTGTTCAGGGCAGCCAGCTTTCCTCCCCGGGGAAGGGTACAACACCATCCCAGTCCACCTCTCAGCCGCCGTCACAATCTAGTTTGGAGTTTGAGTTGATGATGCGGCATGCAATCGCTTACCCAACCTTGTATCCGGTTGAAGCAACCCGCATACATGTGCAAAAGCTTTCTCCGATCAGACGCTTTATGCAAGACTCAGGCGAAAGACGTGAGTAGCCATCATCTCTCTCCATTCGCATACCCTTGCTGCTCCATGAACTACACACTAAGGCTTTCTTAGGACTACCCCTGATCTTACCTGTCTCGCCCGAGTCGGAAGCCAGTAGTAACACGAGTCACGCTGGCTCCAACTCGGCATTCAAACCTCCAGCTAGAGTCCATGTTCTTTGTGATAATCGCCTTGCTAAACTGCAGGTTAGTAGGTGGACGGATGTTTCTATTAGTGACGGCATTGCCGCTACTGCCATTTCGCTATATCTCGAGACGGATCACCCCGTCCTGGGCCTTTTTGACGCCGATTTATTCTTAGACGACCTCATTGCTAAGCGGTCGGAATTCTGCTCTTCGCTCCTTGTCTGCGCATTATTATGTTGGGCCTGTGTTCGTAAACCCATCTCTTGACCTACATTAGGATCGTGGACCTAGGTGGCCCGTTTGCTGACCAAATAAAAACAGCAAGCCTACGCTCATTTTGAACCAGCGTCAAGAGACCTGAGTCTGACGTTTTGGGACAAAGCTGAGCAGTTATGGACGCAGGAGAAAGACTCACCGCTGCTAACTACCGTCGCAGCGACGCAGCTCATGAGCTTAGCAGGCATCTGTCATGGTAAAGATGCACAGGGATATTTCTACATGAAAAGGGGTGTAGAAATGGGGAAGAGAATGGGTCTCTATGGCGTCTCAGAAAGCGGCTCTGCTAAACAATGGCTGGACGACCATGTCAACTGGAAGAAGGCAGCGTCACAAACCGCCTGGGGTGTGTTCAATTGGGTCACGTATGTCCTGCTAGTATCTCTTAAGCTTGGTTGATCTAGAGCTGATATCTTCAGATTTCGCTGCCTTCATTATAAGACAGGTCAGATTGAGACGCCTCCACACCTTCCTATACCCGGAGATTACCAGAGTGGCCAACAGCCCAACGAACAGGAACACTCTCGGTCATTCCCGCTATACATGGGAAAGACTTTCACCGCAATGTGCCGTTTCTGGCCCATCATTCACGAGGTCATTTGGGCATATTATGACAGCGAAGATTACGTTGCCCCTGCATCCCGAGCTCACTTCAACTTTGCCGAAAGCGCATATCAACGGCTACTTCATTGGGCGGATGAGCTATCGGTAGATCTTGCCAGAGGCAGCGAGAGCAAACACCATGTGGTCATTGCGCAGTGAGCCTCATTTATATACCCCCTACAGCCGCATTCTCCAGTGTGGTCCGGTGTCTTATATTGTAACGTAAACTGACAAGCTTGACGATAGCATATACCTTCACGCCTCTATAACCGATATATTCAGGCCATTTCTTCGAGGCCCCATACGCTTTCAAAACATGACAAGCTTTTCATCTGTGTCGAGTAGTCCCGAGGCCGTATTTCTTGCGTCTGTCAACCAATTGAAGCGCTTGTTCTTGGTCTACAAGGCGAGCTTCGCGTCTGCGAATCATTGCTTTTTGTGGCACACTGCTCTGCTCTACGTTGCTAACGCGATGCTTCGAAATCGAGAGCTAGGAGTGGATCCGGAGTGGGAGACATGGCTTCAAATGTGTCTGTCGGGCTACAAAGATCTTTCTAGGTGCTTCAAGGTGGCGGAGACCATATACCGAAGCTTGCTCTCCATGGCCATGCGGAACGGCGTCATGACCGCTGCTGAGGCTCAGGATGCAATCGAGCAGCTCGGTGTTGCGTTGAACAATCCCAAGATGATTGAAGAGCCAACATCGATGATTGTTGACTTGGACCTTGCTATGACAGATCCACTGGCGGCCCGCGCAGGAACTCTGGCAGAGCAGTTCAAGGATCTTGCGCTGTTTGACGAGTTCACAACCTCCACAACAGTGGCAAATGAGCCAACAAAGATGTGATAGCAACAATGCTGGTAGACTTCCCGAAAACAAATTCATAATTTATTGGCTTTCCATGGATTCTACAGAATGACAGCCAAATAATGTATCAAACTTCTTTGTCGAGTTTGCTCAGTGATTCTTACGGACATGTATCAACAAGCACAATACTCGCCAGACTTGCCGACACTCACACATTAACTAGCTTCTTCGTTCTTTGAAGTAGTATCTCAACTTGTTCTAGAGCCCTAATGCTCTTCGTGGCCATTCTAGAACATCGTCCAAGTCATGCCCTAAAGTCTCGATGATGGGTGTTGCGACTCTTACAGCCCAGCCATCCAGAAACCACCTCCTGGGAGCCTTTCTCATCACAGCGCACCAATAGGTGAATATCACAAGCGCCATTCGCTCCCTTCTTGCAAGAAGTGACATGTAGTCTGATTCCAAGTTGGATGGCCACCAGATAAGATGGATCCAAGATCGTGGATGGCCACATGTCAAGACGAGCCAATCTTGAAGGCTTGAGATTGCAGCATTGTATATTTTCTTGGTAGTTTCATCTGCAGCGTGGCACGCGTTGTGATCGGCCAGTCCTTTGAATGCAAGACTTGTGTCTACATCCAGTGCGAATACAGTACTGCCAAGCTTACCCTGGATTATACTTCGCAGACTACTGGCTTGAAACCAGGGCGTGATATCTGAGACTAGCAGAGATGCATGCCGTAGAAAGAACATGGTCTCCATGATAGATGTCGATGGTTCGCTTTTAGAGATGCCGAAGTGAAATATGCCAACTCCTACGGCAAAGACCAGAGTCGCGAGCCAGTTTCGCTCAGACACATCTGAGATCTCACGTCGGAACAATCTCGACGCTTCTAGATGATGTGCGCATGCGGCAACGTATAGATAGCCACTGCTCGGCGTTGTAGTGAGGTGGCTGTGGAGCGATGCGATGGCGAGGAAGTTGTGCTGAAGGAAAGACTGGTGCTGTACTTGACGGGCAAACTCAGCCTCCCAGATCTGATCTTCAAGGTCAAACAACGAGAAAGTGGTGCCTGGCCGCAGGCCAAGTATGCCGACAGTTGTAGCATGGCGCTCTTGGCTAGCTTGGAGACGAGCGTTGAGGACGAGAGCATTGTTCTGTGGCTGGCTGGTCTGCTGGCTCGTGGTATCGGGAAATAGAATCTGATAGTCACAAGGCTGTCCTCGCCTCTTGCAGTTTCTGCAAATAGGGGGCTGCAAATCGCACTAGACAAGTTTGTCGTAGGTCAGCACACTGTAAGCATTGAGGCGACGAGCCACTGCCCTACCTTTACCCGTCGCTTCTTACATTGTCCACAGCCATTCCTCGATTTGGAATGGAAAGCTCGTGATCCACGCGGCATCTCGGCAACATAGGGGTCGGGATGGGTTGCTGATATAGACAATCGGAGCGAATGTATGCACCACCTAGTGTACCCCAAACACAGTCTTAGCTGTGGCTGTAGGAATTTGGTCGCAGAGCATCGCCCTGTTGTGCTAGCTCAGTCGCTTATAATCAGAAAGGAAATAGACTGCGAGCATTCGCCAAAGAAATGTCTCGAAACATGCTGAAATGGCGGGTTGACTTTGACAGCAATCGTGGTTTGACGAGGATGGACGTACAAGAATGAGATGGACCGGAACATGATTACGGCATGGTTAGCAGCCCAGGCTGCACTAGAGCCGAAGTGGTCTAGTGTACGAGGTCTTGATTCGTAGGCGAATCTCGCAGACCGCTGCCTGGGAGACAATGAGGTACACTTCCATGAGATAAATCACTACGGTGATATAAATCCCGATTCCCGTTGAACTCTTGACAAACCTCTCCATATCGGTACATTGTGGTCGATTTTATGTGGACTTTTTGCCGTTGCAAACCGGCTACTGCTTCACTTGGAATATTGTACGAAACGAGAAGATCAAGTTCCCACCGTCAGTATTCACCACCGCCGGCCCTCGCTCGCACGATGGAGACGGTCATCATCCGCCATCATCCGCCATCATTGTCGAACAACAGTATCGATGATGTTCAGCATGAATAAAAAGGAGAGACACACATTAGTCAACGAATTTAGACCGACTTGATTTCCCAGTTATCGTCAAATCCGCATTCTCTGCGTCATCAACATGAGCTTTCTCGCGGCCCTTGCTGTGTTTGGTATTCTGACAAGGCAGTCTATTGCATGTAGTTGTCATTTAAAGCGAGATGGCCCTGAACACGACGAAATGGGTGCACTCGCCCATTGCGCAGGCAACCGTGCACCTCAGACAAGATTTGCATTCGAAAACGTGCATATCTCCAATGGCTCGACATTGGCTTGCCTCGTAGCCTGTGCATCGAGAATGGATTTATCGCCGAACCATCCTGTTCATTCGAGAAAGCGGAGGTCATTGACGGTGGTGGAAATATCCTGCTCCCCGGCCTAATTGACGTTGACGGCCATGTGCACGTCCCGGACGTCGAGGCTTACAGGCGTTGACGTCCTATGGAGTCACGACCGGGCTTAATATGGGTTGTTCAAACCGCACTGGATGCCTAGCCCTTCGTGAAGCATCGGGTAACGGCCTCGCCTCGATCCTAACAGCTGGTGTTCCCGCCGTAGGTCCGGGTAGCCTGCACTGGGAGCTGGCCTCTCGTCGCGGCCGGCTACACACCGGCGGAGGCCCTGAGAGCAGCAACTATCCTGCCAGCAGAGAAGCACGGCTTGTAGGATGGAGGCGTTATAGAGCCAGGAATGAGGGCGTATCTGGTGTTGTTGGAAGAGGGCGCAAATCCACTGAAGAACAGCACTAACACGCTGAAGATCGCTAGGATTTGGGCTGGCAGAGCTGAGTTCACTGAGATGCCCAAGGCGTAGGAGCTCCCGCCTACGAGAGAGCACGTGCGCAGGATCCTGACTTGTATTCCTAGGACATCGAATTCGTCATGATCAACTAATTACGTGTTCGGTGAGCTGTCTATTTCGGTGGCTGGCTCGAACACCGTTTGGCGATTGGTTTTCTGATCCAGCGACATTGACAAATTAATTTTGAGGTAGACTAACAATTTACGGAGTGGTGATTACGAATTGGACAACTCGCTGAGAAGCGCCACGTGATACCCTGATTTGAGTTGTTTTAGGTATCGCCGACCACCAGAATGCACAGAGATTAGGCGACTGGATCCAGCCGATTCTAGCGCCTTCGCACCATCTTTGGCTACCTTTACTCAACCAACCCCGTCAGTGCTGACACACAAGGCTGTTTTTACATATATATTGCGCCACATCGACGACAACAACAGATTCATCATACATTCAAGCAAGCATCAAGCAAGCATCAACTGAACAAAAGCAACGTCAGCAACAGCGCACCTTTCACAGCCCTTGGAAAAAGACAAGCAAGAATATGGGCGGCGACGACGACAAGGTCCACCACATATCCTCCGCGGCGGAGCTGGAGGCACTGCTCGCCTCCACCACCTACGTCGCCGTCGACTTCTTTGCCGACTGGTGTCCGCCATGCAAGGCTATCACGCCCGTCTTTGCTTCCCTTGCCGCTAAGCACGCTATACCAAACGTCCTGGCCTTTGCCAAGGTCAACGTCGATCACATCCAGGAAGCTGCCGTCAAATACCGCATAACGGCCATGCCCACCTTCCTGTTCTTCAAAGAGGGCAAGCAGGTCGCCGTGAACGGCCAGGCCATCATACAGGGCGCCGATCCTCGCAGCTTGGGTGCCGCTGCCGACAAGTTGGGTGGTCTCGCCAAGAAGAGAGCTGAGGCTGCGGCTTCATCATGAAAGTACTAGGAGCTAGTTCTCTTGATGGCTCCACGGATGGGAGGGAGGGTCACAGAAGGTAGCAGTCATCATAAGCGCTCGAGGGTGCTTATCACTCCGCATGCAGTGATCGAGTAGCGTATAGCGGCAGCAGACAAAATTTAATGAATCTCGAACCCCTCATCTCTTCCACGCTCATGTTAACTCTGTTGAATGAATGCCTCTCATTTTTAAACCAGTAAGAACGGGACGGCATGGCCCGACTCTGGCCGTTCAATGAGCCCGTAATTATGTGTGATCATTATGTCTCTTTCAGGTTTGTTCCGCCAGCTGTGCAACTGCCAAGTCAATATCGGTCAAAGACCATGGTATCCACGATTTGTGCTCGTCGTCAAGTAAGTCATGAGATCGTCTCAATAGATGGACCGCCCACCCATCGAGAAACCACTCACCCTCGTGCAGCTTGAGAAGAACACAAAAGTGTGCAAAGATCGTGACGGCTCCTTGCTCTCGCTTTTTTAATAAATGGATCAATGAATTCGACTCAACCCAGATCCAAATCATGGCGTCCAAGACATCTCTCGGAATATTGGGGTCCTGTGTCGACCGGAAAGATGCATCGAGCTCATGGAGGGCGTGGTCATATATGCTGAGCAAATCTTCATCTTGGACTGATGCGTGTATTCGTGCTTGAAGAGCTAGGAGCCACGGGGTTTTACAACCTTCACAGGCGGCTCGGAATTTCACCCTAGCCATGGCCCATGCCATGAAAGGCCTGAGATGCGGGCCATCCACGTCGACCCCAATCTCATCCACAATGGACTTCGCACCGCTGACTAGGAAAGCCCAGTCTGGATAGTTGTTCTCATCGGCAAAAGGATATCCGTCTGATTTGTGACCACTGGCAAGGGCTGCCAACCGTTAGCAGCACTATCTCGCCAACCCTTCGAAGACTTGCACTTACCAAAATAGACCGTCAATACTGAGAAGAAAAACAGACTTGTGTTGTGCTCCTTATCTATGTTTTCCAACGGTTTCATTGCTGATCGAGACGCGTCTTGAAAAAACATGATCGCATGCGTAGTATAGAAATCTCTATTTTCAGGCCGACTGTGCGCGAGGTGCAGTGCGGAGACAGCGAGAACAGCCCGCATAACGTAATCGTACTTAAGACCAAGCTCAATAAGACTCGTACGAAAGAGCTCTTGCATGCCCTGGTCAATAGAAAGAGTGTGTCGCGTACACTCGGTAAAGTTGTGGAAGAGTTCCAACTCAAGCAGAGGAAGCTTCTCAGGCTTCGGTTCGGGTAGACGTGCACTTTGAGGACTAGCCCGTCTCTCTATACTGGCTGAATCTGCAGAGACGTCGGAATACGGGCATGCAACACCACGAGCAATGCAATTGAGACATGCTGGGCGTCTTTCGTCACACTGAAGTCCACGTTAGTCAATCGTGCATATCTAAATACAATCATTCGTCTTTGTGAAGTCATTGTTAACTAAAGAAGAGTGCTTACCTTGATTTTGCGGTCTTTGCAACTTTTGCACCCAGTCCTGCTCCTCCTAGGCTTCCGCTTTACAACGTCCCAACGGTGGGTAGAAGAGCTTGCAAGCAGGGCAGTTGTTCTGGTTTGAAAATTGGTTAGGGGCGATGGTGTAGCAGTCTCAGGAGATATCTCCGGACTCGATTCATCTTTGCTCTCCATAACGACAAAGGAGGTAGCTAGGCTTCTAGTAGTGGCTTTGGGTTGGTTGACATATGCCTCCACTCACTGGGCACTATCCAATTGGGTGTTGCTGAACAGATTGCAGGAAAAATGTACAGAATAGCCTTGCTCATTATCAACGCTGCGAGGCGGTCTGGTCCGGAGTGAGCAAATCGGCGTTCCTTAATGTTGTCTCTTGTGATGGAGAGGGGAGAAGTGTCTTACCCCTGCCATTGGACCTGACTCGTCAAATTCGCTATCCGCATGGGCCCACTCTAGGGTGTCTCTAATCGGCAAGCGAGTAGTCAGCCAATCAAAGGCGAATATGGGTTTTGAGCTACACACTCGGGTGTGCTTCCAGTCGGTTATGAGATCTCCTTCGTCCGCCTCAGTCAAAAGTGCTGCGCCTCCGTGTTGATGCTCGGGTCTGGGTAATTTTTTTCTAATTTAGAGACAGATACCTCTACTTATTCCTAATAACCTTTTATTTCTCTACTTTCATTCACATCGACCAAAGTTTTTTATTCTCTCTACTTTGTTTAGTTCCGTATTTTGATTATTGATCTAAGTGAAAGCCATTGAAATGGTTTCAACCAGTGTCATATCCATCCGCGGAACAGCCGATTTGTGCGATGTCAACACTACGATTCTTGGCTATCGTCCAATCGAAGGCGTGAATCTCTTCCTTGCCATAGCATTTGGACTTTGCGCCATTTTGACCATTGTCATTGGCACATGGAAGCGCACGTGGAGTTTCTCCCTTGCTGTAGGGATTGGTTGTGCTCTTGAGTGTGTAGGTAAGCAACAGATCAATATTGGAGAAAGCCAACGTCAATGTGTACTGATAGTGACGCAAGGTTATGTCGCTCGAGTCCCTTTGCATTCCAATCCCTGCAATACAAGTGCTTTCCAGACTCAGCTGGTCGCTATTATCCTCGGACCTACTATCATTTGTGTCGGACTATACTTGACCCTTAAGCATATCGCTCTCGCTGTCAACCCAATGCTATCACGAATCTCTCCGAGGCTCCTGCCGTTCATCTTCGTCCCGGCCGACGTTTCCTGCCTGGTCGTACAGGCAGTTGGAGGTATACTTGCGGTTAAAGCTGGTGGCGATACCGGTGTGAAGGACCCTAAGCTGTTGGATATTGGTGACAAGATAATCATTGCCGGCATCTGTCTACAGGCTACGGTGCTTGGAGGTTTCGGTTTTGCCGCTGGTGACTATCTTCTGAGAAGCAAGCGGTGGATAAAACAGGGAGAGCCAGGAGAAGAGATTACCGCTCTTTGGAACAACAAGAGATTCAAAATGTTTCTTTTTGCGCTTATAGGAGCCTACGTCTTCATCATGATTCGGTGTATTTACAGGTGAGTCAATCCTATATGAGTCCGTAAACACACTTTAGCTAAACAATTAGGATTGCGGAGATGGCAGAAGGATGGGGGTAAGTCAATCCACAAAGCCTTCGAAACAATCGTTGACGTTTCAAGGAATGATATCATGCAAGACGAACCATCTTTCATTGCTCTTGAGTCTTTGTAAGTCTACCTGCGCAATGATGACTATTTTCATTACTTCTAAGAATTACGTTTTCTAAATATTTGTAGTATGGTGCTTGTGGCTTCCGTTTTATTATCCGCATTTCCACCCGGGTTCTTTTTCCCTAGCATGTCTACTCCCATTCAGTCGAACCGGTTTAGACTCTCATCCTCCCGAAAGCCACAGTCGGAGAACGAATCCGGAAATCAAACCACTGAAGATGACTTCTTGTCCCGAACAGAGGAACAATATACCCTACACGAATACGGGCATAAAAGGGCGATGAGGCGACAAGACTCGGAGCCAATGGCAAATTGGGAATGAAACTCTTTTCATATGGTTGTCGACCATAGATATCACTACATAAGCCCAATCTTCAATCAATACCCCAGATTGCTTATAGAGTTGCACATCCGGCTACGGCTTCTCTATGATATCTAACGACTAAATCTCCCAAAAATCACAGTCAATTTCTACTCCTTCCATCTTTCTTTGTTTTGTACTCAATCGTACCCATCTAAATAAAATACTTCATAGATAGCATAAGCCGATACGCGAGGCTTGTAAAGGAGAAGCCCAGCTTTGCCTTCGAAAGATATCCAAATATCAGACATTAATAAACAAATTGTAACAGAAAACACTCGATTAGGCTAGATTTCTTCATGAGTTACATCAGAAAGGTCTGCGGAGTCTGAACGCAAGAATTGGGGGGATCTGGACGTAATTCGAGCGCGCTTCTACACGGTTTTCAATCATGTCAACCTCGGTAAATGCAGGCTCTTCCATTGCATCCATGACTAAGCCGGCTCGGAAAAAGGTTGAGAAGAGCTCATGTAGCGGTCGATGGAAATATAGCTTGAGTAAGCACCATAGTTAGAGTTTCCTAGTCCAATGGCAAGCACTTCAAAGGCAGAGTCTGACCTGAAATTTCGGTTGGCCGTACCCAGCAACACCTTTCCACGCCGGGACATGGAGATAGTTTCGAATGTTGATAGAGCGAATGACTGGAGGTTTATTTGTAGTCTCACCCGACTCCTCGATCTCCACATGCCGTGTTGCCCCCGAAGTGAAAAATACCGGATGCAGCATTGTAGCAACGAAACTGCGGCTATTAACATTGGACACGCGTATGGTTGACACTTTTCAGTAAGATACGAGAAATCACATACACGCCGTCATGCTTCAAAAGAGATGGCAGCGCTTTAGCTAGAGGCTCCAACGTTGGAATGTCCATGATAGCCATGTTAATGATCACGATATCGAAGCCATCGCCCTTAATACGTGAGTGGTGATGGAAAAAAGGCTTTCCACAAGCTACTCACCGTTAAGTAGGAATTTGCGAGTCCCTCGAGGTCAGTTGATTGTGTCACATCAAGACGTTTGAAAGTTACTCGAGCTTTCTGTTCATCAGGGCAGCGGCGAATAGCATGTGTGAGCATATTACCACTCCCATCTGTTGCTACAACTGATGAGCACCTTTCCGCAAGCCATCGAGTTACAAGGCCATTTCCGCAGGCGAGATCCAATGCCTTGCAGCCAGGCTTGAAGCTGATCAACTGCTCCAGACAAGGGCGTTGCAGAACTTTCCAATACTTGTTACCTTCGGGGCCTATATTCTCGTCCCAAAAGGCTGCATTTGAGCCCCAAGACTCGAGGGCATCAATCTGCTGGGTTGCCATGTCTCCAAGCTGCCAATGCGTTGTTCGATTTCTAGTCAGCCAATGTTCACTCGAAAGCGAATATGTTTTACCGACTCTTCTAAGTGAAATTGGCAATCATGGTGTAGATTTTGCGGCCATAGACTTGGAGAGCCAGAAAATAGCATATATATTTAAAATTAGCCAATAGTAATTCGAGGCACTGATATTCTTTCAGGGGTACGCCGGTGACTCATTGCCGGTTCTTGGGCCCGACGCCACTGAATTCAACTACCTAATTTCGGATGCCTTAAGTCAAGCATGGTGACATAGCGCAACTGCGTAGCTACCATTTTGACCCTAGGTCTATTCTACTCAGCCGAACCGCCCTTAAGTAGTTCGTCGCTCACGTTCTCTGTTATGATGCACCCATAATTACTCCTTCTCCAATACATCTAAGCTCTTTGTGTATCCTATTCTGATCCGCCATCTAGATTTATCCAACATCGATTTCGTAGCGACCTCATTTCAATCATATTTAAGTCTAAAAGGGCTGATGCTTGCACCCGCTCTGTAGTTTCCGTAACAAAAAGTCCAGTATGTTCTTGATGGCGTTGTTCTTTCTCTTGATGACCTATTTCCGAACTGGCGGGGCATAGTTGAACGACTGCGAACTATCATATCCACTTTGAATGATCGTTGTCCCGCGAGGCACTCCATAGGAACGAAAGTGCCTGTAGTCTAGAATCAATATACCGGCCATCTGAAGGCGAGAAGTCTGTATCAAAATATTGCAATCAGTTTGTTGCTCAATGCAGAGAACTTCACGATAGAACTTACGTGAGAATTATCGCCAGTAAGCCTATGATCCAAGTGAGTGTACAACTCGTACCAATGCAAATCCGTGCGACAATCTTGAACATCAAGACCATTACAGCAAACCAAAGTAGAATTTCGAGGCAGTTCAGTATCGCATTTACCTTCAAACTCGCCCACTTTCGAAACCCGTAGGTGTGTTCTGTTAGGAGCTAGTAGCTAATGACGACAACTGATTTGACTCCGTGTGGCCTCGGATTAGCAAAATGTTGGAGATTGTACAACTATTCAACATACCATCATCAAACCCATCATACTGGCCCTGGTAACTGGTACATCCTCGATGTTCATACGTGCACCAGTGAGTGCAATAACAATTATGATCAAGATGACCTGTACAGCATGAACAGGAGTTTTCAACCGCTTGTCAAAGAGGGCAGCGAAATTGGTCTCAAATCCGTAATGGTGAGGAACGATTGTTTGATGATTAGGATTGAAACCGACACTATGTTGATAGATTCGAGCCATTTGAAGGATCAGGATGGGTTTATCCCCTGAAATACTCCAGTGGTGTTGCGGATGTACTTTAAGATCAGATTCATAGCATTGCGCGGAAAGCATGGAACAATCTGACTCGCGGGTAGAGAACCCATGGAAAAAGCCGAGTTCTATGCGGGTACGAATACGCGTGTAGAGTTCACAGCACTAAGGAAGTCAACATATAATCTTCACATCGCGTCTCGTGACTTGATTAGATACAGCCCGCTTGAAGACTTGGCATATTCTGTTTATGGTCTGTCTTTGTACTAGTGTGTGGAATGTGTAACTCGCCAGCTCAGGTTTATCGACTTGACATTGATAAGATAATCAGAATTGCAGGGCAATCACACGCAATGGAGAGCACACTGGTTGGTTTTCGAGTTCTGCATGCCTTTAAGACACCTTTCCAGTCTGCGGCGGCTGGGTCCATCGCATCTCTTGTTTTAGAAAACCTTTGATGGCAGTTTTCATCTGGCTCACCTTCCAGTTCCAATTATCTCTGCTCTCTGTCCCATCTTTGTTTTTCGGGGCATCGACTATCTCTCTGGGAATACCATCCAGGGTGAGATAATGCCCCAGGTGAAGGACTCTTCCCATGCCCTTCGGCGCTGCTTCTTTACCGTCTCTGGCAGTGAGTGCTTTGCGCAGCTTCACCATGTTGTCATGCTCGCGTGACGTGAAGACGATGATGTAATCGTAAGTTTTGAACACATCTTTCGACAACCCTCTAGATCTGCGGGCAGATATCTCCTCCTGTATAGCCTTTTTGTAGGGGTAATCATATAGCTTGTTGTCGAACACTGCCGCCGAAGCTACTGCCTTGGGCTTTGCGTTGCCTTCGGAGAGCCCCATCTTGTATGACGGGTAAGTATACTTCAGGCCGTCGATAATGTCTGTGACCTCACTTCTGCTCTTTACAAAGAACCCAGCCGAGTGGATGAGCTTGATTCGCCAATCGCCGCCTGTTCTCACGGTCCATTCTCGAAGCAGTTTCGTCAAAGCCTCACATGCGACACTGCGTGCAACGTTATGTGGATCAATAAAGATGATCTTATAATCTGTTCGCAGAGGCGTAGCCGGGGATGGAGAAGGTCTCGCTCCGGCCTTAGGAGCCGAGTTAGCAGGGCCCGCAACGAGTAGCTCATTGATACCGACACATCCCATCAGTTGGAGATAGTCGCGTAGGTCTTGACGGTGCAGCTCGATGTCATCAGCGATCGAGGAGAGTTTCTCTGAGCTGCTTCCAAGAGCAAAGTAGGCCTGTGCTATGGTTTTGAAACGGAACTGGAAGCCAAATGGCCCGATATCATTGTCCCATTTGTGGAAGAGGGCGTCGACCTTGGCGGAATCATCACGTATGTCCTCCATGATGGCTAAGAGGTCTTCCGTCTGCGCGGGACGGAGGCGTGCTAGAGCACGCTTCTCCTCACGGCGAAGCAGCTGTTCTAGGTGGCCTAGAAGCGACCGTAGTCGCTCCATCCGCTTGCCAATGCGCCGCATTTGCTCCGGCGCATCTTGAATCCGCTGGTACACCTCTACGGCCTTATTTACAATCTCAATCACCTGAAGAACAGTATCTAGAGATAGCGACATGGTGGCAAGGCGGGTCCGACTGAAGCCGGCTCCGACACGGGCGACAGGTACGGCACGAAACGGCCACTCCGGGATGACGAAGGGCGGACTTGTCGAGGATCGGCAATGAATGAGAAAGCGGTGTCTGTGGCGAAAGGTGGGGAAGAATTGCGCCCTATTCTCTGCTGTAGGGCGGCGCGCGACATTGACCCCGTCCTAATGGCCTTACTACGTATGCGGCTTGACTTGGTTTGCCTGGGCGCCTCTGGAAGGATTCGTCGCCTGTTCTACAGGCACAGACTGCTGACATGACGTGCTGCAGGCGGTCACATTATCTTGACCGGGTTCTAGGAAGCGAAGGATAGCTTAGGTGACTGGGACTAAGGCGAGGATGTCTGCACCGAGTAGCCTACAACATGGCGTTCTGATTGCCGGCTTCGAGAGAGTGACCCACGAACAGCGACGCGCCAAGCGACATTTAGCGACAGCCACGCCTTTCGAGTCAGTTTGACATGTAGGCAGGCGGCTCTGTAATTAATTCATCGGGTTTCTTCGTCCTCAACGACAGAATTTAATTCGATATAATAAGGCCACCATCCTTGGATGAATGTGTCGATGTCCCATGCACAGCAACTATCAAACTATCAAAGACACTGAGGAAACGATCCGACTCTCCGACAAAATTACTTCTATAACCGTCATCGAATGCTGCTTACTAGTAAACCTCGCATCGTTTGGTCAAGATACGTCACTAGAATTGAACCCCCACCCCTACGATACCGCTTAAAGCACCCCCGGTCCGGCGCAGCGCAGTCAGCTGTACGACAAACACGGTGAAGGCCGAAAATCCATATCAATAGAAAGAAAACGCAATGGCACCAGTCAGACCTTTCAAAATCACAATTCCTGACTCGGAAATTGAGAAGCTGAGGAAGAAGCTGTCGTTGGCAACCTTCCCCGAAGAAGTCGAGTTCAGTGATGACTGGCACTATGGAGCCCCGCTGAAGGATATCAGGCGGTTGGCCCAGTACTGGCAAGATGGCTTCGATTGGCGCTCGGCCGAGGCCAAGCTCAATGAACTGCCCCAATTCAGTACAGCCATTTCTGTTGACGGTCATGGCGACATTGATGTCCATTTCGTGCATCAGAAGAGCACGCGTGCGGATAGCATACCGCTTTTATTCTGCCATGGCTGGCCTGGCAGCTTTCTCGAGGTGATCAAGCTGCTACCGCTGCTGACGAGCGGCGATGACGCTTCGAAACCATCTTTCCATGTTGTCGCGCCATCGCTACCCAACTTCGGCTTCTCTGGCCGCGCACCTCGACGAGGGTTTGCAATTCCTCAATACGCCGAGGTGTGCCACAAATTGATGAAGGCACTTGGATATGAGCATTATGTCACGCAAGGCGGAGACTGGGGCTACATCATCACACGGATGATGACCGTGTTGTATCCAGAGCATGTCTTAGCCGCTCATGTGAATTATGTGCGCAAAACGGAGCCGCCAACGTTCACCGAGACGCCCGCAACCTACCTAAAGCATGCAGTGCTGCCATACAGCGCCGAAGAGAAGGCTGGTCTTGAACGCACGAGTTGGTTCCACAATCAGGGATTTGGCTACAATCTGGAGCAGTCAACACGGCCAAACACCATCGGTTTCGCGCTTGCGGATAGTCCCGTTGCTCTGTTAGCCTGGATATATGAGAAACTTCATGACTGGACAGATAGCTATGCGTGGACAGACGACGAGGTCCTCACATGGATTGGCATCTACGCCTTTAGCACCGCTGGTCCGGAAGCAAGCGTCAGAATCTACTATGAGAGCACGCACAGTCAGCTCGAACTACATTCAAAGGCAAGAGCCTATGTCCCTGGTGTGCCTTTGGGTCTGAGCTATTTCCCACGCGATCTGGTTGTGCCCCCGAGCACCTGGGGTCGCTCATTAGGACCGGTTGTGTTTGAGAGACGTCATCAGGATGGTGGCCATTTTGCCGCTTATGAGCGACCCGAGAAACTTGCTGGGGACTTGATGGACATGTTTGGAAAGGGTGGTGGTGCCGAAAAGGTTGCAAAGAGAATTACGGCTGCCTAGATGACAGGCCAACTTGGAACTTTGTGGGATGGAGTTTAGCGTTACGGAAGGAATGATGTTTGAGCCAAGAAAAGCCGATAGCGTTAAATAAGCACGATCTTGTGTTATCACATCGCGGATTGACCAATAGTAAGCTCGTTTTAGAGTTCTGTTAAATTGATAATCATGTTCTATATTTAATTGACTTTTTACACCCGTAATATCTGGGCAACAAACTTAAGTCCATGGATTCGCCTGGGGCCTTTGGCAGTACAAACAAGATTTGTTAACATGTACTCTCTCTACTATTCCTGAAATTGTGTCTATGTTGTTCTTTGCAATTATTTCACTTTGAAGTTGGCATATAGGAGCAAGTTGATGCTTTCCGTTTCTGGTCAACAAAGTCTTATAATTTAACTCGACTCTACCTTCGCTGCAAAACTCCAATCACCGATAATCGACTTGAATTCCAAGTGCTTATCGTCTCCTCGATATATGTGTAGAGATAACTGGCTGCCAGCAACCATACGTGTGAGATTAAGACCTGTAGAATGAGTGATTCCCCGCCTAAGCGCCCCGAATATTAGGCTGGTTCTCAAAATGAAAGGTATCTAGGAAACAAATGCAACAATCTCAAGTAGATGCAAGCGACTTGAACGCAGTCTCCTCCAAAACCGTCCCATCTGCCAAAGTAACCTTTTCGCTAGCAACCAAGACAAACAAAATCCTGCAAAAATGCTCCGTCCGATTCACCCACTTGTGGTTTACACCACCCTGTACGAGGAATTCGCCTGCCCGGATCGTCTTGGCTTCCCCACCATCCAGCTCCAGCACAATCTCCCCAGAAATAACAACAGCGTAATCGAGACTCAATGTGCGGTGCATTGGCACGGTATAGTTTGGCGGAATGTCTGACAGGGAAAAGAGAACACCCTGCGGCGGACAACGTGGCAGCGTGTTCGCCCATCTCGGCACAGGCTCCGTGTTATTGACGGGGACTACTTGCCTTGTGTCGAAGAGGGTGAAGGCGCTGGCGCCTGGCCCGAAGGGGAGGAATGGCTGGACGAGCTCGTCGGATTCGAAGACCGAGACTCCGTCTTCCCTGTGGGTTGTTCGTAAAAGACGGGGTTGAGGCAGATTTTGAGCCATACCAAAAACGTTAAAGACAATGTCTGGCTTTAGAATGCCAAGAGGAGATGCGTGTTTAAGATAGGGGTCCCAATTAGTCTTGTCTTGGGGATTCTTGCTACCTTCGCCTGGAGAAGACATGGCAGATGGAGGACGGGAATAAGCAGAACTTATATATGCGTGGTCAAGCGGGTGTTTCAGATTGATCTGATTGATCTGTATGCAGAAGCTATGCAGTGTGATCCAACAACATCCTGCCGTTCGCGACTCGGCCTTTTGCTTCAACTTATACGTTTTTCGCGAGGCCGAAGCCAGATCGTGATGCGGCGACAGGGATTCTCGCGCGCCTTTCCTGATTGGATCAACAAGACGAGTCTTGGCGGAATTCGGTTTGCAAATGGGGCAAATGCGAACAGCCCCTGATTGGCTGCCACACGCCCAGGAGCTGGGTTGCCCATGTTCGCGGCTCCTGCGGCTGCCCACAGTGTCGGTGCGCGCCTGAGAGACCGAGCAGGGCTGAGCCCGGTGCGATCCCCAGTGTTGCCAGTCTCGCAAGTATCACGACATAAACGCGGAATAGGGCTGCCTGCATGCAGCTTTGAATCCTTCGGGGGTGACATAATTTCAAGGTCGTCCCGCCGTCTGCCCAACGACATGTTGTGGTCTACACCCGAACGTGGTCCGCAGAGTCCGAGTCTGACGTCTAGTTCACGTGGATCCGCTTCGGACGCCGAACAAATCCTCCACCCAGGTCGTCATTGTCGACCTCCTCGAATCTAAGTGATTGTTTCATGTTCGCATATCTCGCATATCTCCTTAGTCTGCCCATTCGAGATGGCCATTGAAATCCATCAAGGCCTGCCAGAATCCTTCGTCTAGTTCTCCGGGCTGGAGGAGCGAAGCTTGTTGATCCAACTCCATGGCTTGGCCCCCGCCTGCGGCACCTATCGAGGCAGCAGCATCTTTCAATCCATCACGTCGGAGGGGGTCAGGCATTTTGCTGGCGAACCAATGACGGATCCACCTGAGCTTATCGCGATACAGGGTTAGAAGTGACCTGTCCTCCAAGATGCGCCTCTTGCGTGCTAGTGTCTGTGATATGTTTTCAGCTTCTTCATATCTGTCCGCTAAATGCTCGCATAGAAGACCGAAGTCAAAACTTCTTCTTGCGACGTCAAGATCCCAGTCTGAGTCATCCAATAACAGCAGCCTACTCGCAGTCACGATCATGAATGACAGCCCTACTGTGGGACCGAATGCAAGGGAGCCAAGGCTGTCCGTGGGAATCGCGGCGAAAGTTTTGAAGAAATCCTTCGCAGCCTGTAGACAGTTCCACAAAGCCTCGGTGCGATATGCTGTGGCAGTTGGATCATTGGAGTTAAGAGACGGGCGCATGAAAATGGCGGGCTCATACAGCCGCGTGACAGAGCTATAATATTGTACCCAAAGGAGCACTGCGCACTATTAGCATCACCAGGCAACGAAATTCCTTCCTAGGCAAACCACATTGCAAAGAACAATGCGATATCAAGCCACGGGAGTCCGAAGACAAATCAAGTATCTCACCATTACACTCCACGTCAGGAGGTTGGTTCTCAACCAGCGCATCGAGCTCCTTCTTGATTGTAGCAATAGCCATGTATATCGAGCCATAGAATGCATGTGGCAACTGCGCATCAAGTTGCGGTGTTGGGGTCACTTCATGTACACGAAGGACCAGGCGTTGCATCCGAATCAATGCGATTAGAAACCTGTCAGAATCATACTCCTGGGAACGTTCTAGGATATCGCAACATTTTGCAACATATGGTGTGTAAGGTAGACCATAGATTCGACGGAACAATGTGGAGATCCTGTATGAAGTGTATGGGTTGGTGCATTACTCTCTAGCAGAATGGACGCTTGCACTTACACAGATGATTGGTAGAAACATCCAAGCATAGCTCGCATGTCATCTAGAGTGTGCTCTGCCTTTGTTGCAGCGGTATATTTCATCATTTGCTTTGCTTCCTGGACCAGCGGGTGAGGACCCATGGCAAAATCTTGTGGGTGTCTTGTCAACCCTAGATCAATAACAATACCCAGGGCAAGTTGAAGAAGGCTTGTAACTTTTGACTCCAGGTAGTAATGGGTGTCGCCCCTTGTCTTGTTAGCCAGCTGTTCAAGTCAATGATTCGAAGCGGCCTCACCAGGCTAAGAAAAGTAAGATTGCCTGCAGTAGCTCCATGCTTTTTTGTACTCGGACGACGACATGCTCAGCTATGTGCTCGCGAAACCACCGTTTGAAGTCTCGTTGTATAGAAGCTGGTTGTGGAGCAGAAACAGAGATGATTGTCCGAAAGAGAAGCGGCTTCTGCGCGTAAAGATCATATGCTGTCATCATTGCCGGGACTGGGACAAAGGGGAAAGAAGGAAAGTACACTGATCGATACAGATTCAGGGCTCGATCGGCTTCATCCAACGTCATGCGGAAACCAGGAATGATATCAACATACTCCGTCGAGGGAGTGGTCTGGTAATGTGGTGTTGCAGCTTCCGTGCTTAGAGAAGGCGGTGGTAGAATCCTAGGCAAGACCTGGAGCTCAGTGTCTGCATGAACAGGTTCCACAAGAGGATTGAGTAAACTCTGTATCCCGTTTCCCCTTTCAGAACCTGGAGGAGTCTGGCTATTTTGCTGGATCTGCTGGCTGGCATTGAGAAGTGACATGATGCCATCGATCTTCTCCTCCAGCTGCCCTACCCGGCTAAGATAGATACCGGTTAGCGGCTCCGACAAGAATAAACGGCAGCGAACCGGGAAAGCGGCTTACGTTGACGGACCCCGTCTTCTCCGGGGGTTCAATTCCGGCAGTGTACACGGTGCCTTGATTTTGGCGCATCTATCTCGTGGTTATGGTCAGTGGAGCCGTGGACTACGAATAAGCCGATTATCAAGATCGGTACCTGCCCCGGAGCGAACTAGGTGCTCGGGTGGTCCGATGCCGGATGGCCGGCATGGCTCCTTCGGAGGGCGGGGCTTCCCGAGGCCGAAACAGGGGAGCAAGACTGAACACACCTTTGACATGGACTGGCACCGGGTTCTGAGGTCCAGACACAGCGCATTTTAGAGCGGGCACAGCTTTGGCAGGCGCGTGGCCTGTACTTCTGCACCTCCGGGGTGGCGTGCGAACCATCACCTGAGAGTGGTGGAGAGGACATTGTGAATGAGCAGAAGAGGCAGACAGCTGGGTGGTTGCGGAGATGATTTGACGGTTTGCCGGAATTACCGCTCGATCCCCAGCCAAAGGCGTCTGGCGGGCGCGGAAGTTCCCTACCGTGCGCAGGGCGTAGCGGCTTCTGCAGCAGGATGCAGGAACATAAACAGCTAAGGCCAAGTGGCGTTGATTGCAGCAGATCTGGTGAGACGTCTCCCTCGAGTTGATCGTGCTGGGGAGAGTGTGAGAATGGCGCTGGTTGTTCGCTCGATCGAGCTCGGCCCGGTCGGGTAGGGAGAACTAATTACACCAAAGAAGAAAGAAGGAATGCTCGCGACAAGGGGGCTGTGCAGCTTGTCCGGGCCCAAGCGGTGAAGCCGAGAAGCTGATGCTGGATGATGTCTGTGCCGGGTACCTCGTACCTAACAGTTCTCAGTTAGTTGTCGGCGAAAATCCCTCTTAATAAGCAGGTACGTGCTAGGGTAAAAGTCCATGAACTCTAGGCCGAGAAGGTCGGCCGCCGGCGAGTATTTTGCTGCCCGTGCCGGTTGTCGCTCTCACTATGCCCGGCCAACCAATCGCAGCATCACAAGCCTCTTTCGAGTATCCTTCTTCTGAGACGCCTCAAGCGGAAGCTCTACCAGCAGCAGGCGACTGGAGGTAGCCTTAGCTTGTCCTATTTCGTTGATCGCTTTTCGGAGCTCTCAGAATGCCGAAATTGTGCGACAATTTTCTCCTTGTCGTCCACACATTAATATATCTATTTAATAGTCTCAGTCCTACCACAACTTTTTATTGCCAAGCCCGACAAAGTTATAATGGCTATGGCTACCGAGACGGTTCCTTCAGAGCCAAGACGCTCTATACAGTAAGCTTTCCATGCCGTCCTAATACTTGTAGCTAACGACCACATCTCCGAAGGCCACTTGCGCCTGAAAACATAAGCGCAGGGACAATCGAGATGCCTGACCTGGAGACGCTTGAAACCAACCGAGAAAAGACAAAGGATCAGGATAGTCTTTCTGACTATCCTACGGGCTGGACGCTGTTATCCGTATTCACGGGTTTGTTCTTGTCAGTGCTGTGCACTGGTCTTGTAAGTATTCTCTGTCTTCCTTTCTGGCTCATTGTCTTGTAACTTGCTTGACCAACAATTTATTGTATCAGGACCGATCAATCATCGCCACTGCGATCCCAAAAATCACAAGCGACTTCAACTCGTTATCTGATGTTGGCTGGTATGGCTCGTCATACTTGCTGACTGGCTGTGCTTTCCAGCTCATGATTGGAAAGCTATATGCCGAATTCAGTGTCAAGTGGATGTTCATAATCATGTT
The DNA here is from genome assembly GCF_000392275.1 of Phaeoacremonium minimum UCRPA7. Classification (NCBI taxonomy): domain Eukaryota; kingdom Fungi; phylum Ascomycota; class Sordariomycetes; order Togniniales; family Togniniaceae; genus Phaeoacremonium; species Phaeoacremonium minimum. The sequence goes on along the minus strand of NW_006921322.1, from coordinate 47,184 downwards.
AGTCATTTTCGAAATAGGATCAATCTTGTGTGCCGCTGCCCCCAACTCCCCGGTTCTCATCGTTGGGCGAGCCATTGCCGGCCTAGGAGCCTCAGGAATATCTACCGGAGCATTGATTGTGGGTCAACGAAGCACCATCTACGTGCGAAGCCAGAACACCGCTGATAAATGTAGATTATTGCTACAGTGTTACCACTTCACAAGCGGCCAAAGTATACAGGAGCCATAGGAGCTGCTATGGGTATCGCTCAGGTTGTAGCTCCCACACTGGGTGGGGTTTTCACAGACAAAGCAACTTGGCGTGAGTAACAAGTGACACTCGAAACCCCCACGACTAATTTCTAGCAGGATGGTGCTTTTGGATCAACTTGCCTCTCGGCGGCATTACTCTCGTCACCGTTTTGCTACAGCTTAGACTTCCGAGCCGACAGGCTGGTCCTCAGAAGACCTGGCGTCAGATCTTGGAGAAGTTCGACTTTCTTGGCACTTCAGTCATTGTTCCGTGCATCGTATCTCTCCTTTTAGCACTGGAGTGGGGTGGCAGCCAATACCCTTGGAGCAATTGGCGATGCATTCTTCTTCTCTGCGTATTCGGTATCCTCATCGTGGTATGGGTCTTCATCCAAATTAAGCAAGGTGATAGGGCTACACTACCCTTGCGGATAATATCTAACCGCTCTATGATATGTGCTATGTGGTTCATGTTTACTATGTTCGGGGTTCTATACGTCATCATCTACTATGTGTCTATCTGGTTCCAGGCCGTCAAAAATGTATCGGCTTACCACGCTGGTATCAACTATCTAACGACTACGGTTTCTATGTCCATAATGGCCATTGGCTCAGGATTCTTGGTTAGTTGGAGAGCTCAACTCAAGCTGTGAAATATTGCTAACAGTCACGTAGACAAGTCGAATAGGCTACTACGTACCCCAACTGATTGCAAGCTCCATCCTCGTCTCAGTTGCTGCCGGATTGCTCACTCGTTTTGATTTACACACCAGCACAGGATACTGGATTGGCACACTTATACTCTTCGGAATAGGTGTCGGTACAGGAGGCCAACAATCCATCATGGTGCCCCAAACTGTATTTACTGGGCCTGACATCTCTCTTGGTACATCAGCGATGATGTTCACACAGACGCTGACAGGCAGTGTCTTTCTCTCGGTTGCTCAAAACATATGGCAAAGCAGCCTCCTGGAGAACCTTGAAAAGCATGTGCCAGAGGCAAATCCTGAGCTTGTCATTGCAAATGGTGCATCTGGTCTTATTGATGCAATGAGTAAAATCTACTCCCAGAAAACTGTTGCCAACATACTGGCGGCATACTCAAAAGCTCTTCAGAATGTCTGGATCATTGCAGTAGTCTTGGCATGTCTGAGTATATTTGGTACGATCTTTATAGAATGGAAGAGTGTGAAGGGCCAGAAGAAAAAGGCAACAGAGACCTTGGAGAATGATAGCCATCGTGCAGCGGCTGCAGAGAACGTATGATTGATGATCTTGGTTGATTGTCTATGGAGGTTACCATAACGAGCGTGGCAATTGGGCCACATAACAGTGTACAAAAGATGACCACCACACTCTCATTGAGTCAACATACTCATCGTCATGACTCGGCGACACCCTGCTAGTACGGTACTACGCAAGGCTCCGCGTAATATTTGCTCAGGTACTCAAGTCATTCATGGGTTCGTGATGAGGGCGTTGATTGACTTGAACAAGCGCGAAATCTAATAATACTCTGCTTCATGTTTGCTTGCTCCGTTATCATCCTGTGGAGGACCTATTTCTGTATGCCGAAGTAAGCTCTAGGATTGCTCCACTATATCGCAGGAGTGGTCTTGAAAAAGAAGCTACACGATCCATCTCCAAAATCTTAGCCGTCGCGAGTGCTAGGCTTACGCAAGCCCTGCACGGAATATCCCGGTTGACATTTACGGGCAGTCAAAACGTCCCCCACATTCCTGTGACAGCGCCGTCAGCATTTCAAAACGCTCGATTTTGATTCGTCTAACACTGAAACAACGATGTTGTTGATTCTGATGCTAGCTTCACTTCTAAGGCCTTAAAGCCTTGTAGCAGCTAGCCCTTGCTTGTATTAACCTAAAGCAGCTCAGCCGCCGCGCAAGCTACGATATCATGGCGATGCCACGCAAGCAACTGAGCATGTATTGCCAGGATTTGAGGCGAAGCCTGGCTGATATGTCTCAAGGCGTGTCAAGGAAGTGTATAATAGTCACCTCTCTTGACGCGGGATTTTCTCTGTAAGAGAGAATTGCATGTCAATGTCAGAAGCCTTACCTTCCCGTTGACCATCTGCATGACCTATCGGCAATCTAACCTACAATGCGGATCTCGTCTCTTCTTGTCTTAGCCGCATCCCTTCTGGCGATTGCTCACCCTGGCGAGCATCATGAAGAAGAAGACATAAAGCTTTTAGTAGCACGCCGTGAACATCAAGCCCGTGCTCGGCGTGGCCTTGACGCTTGCCAGAGCAAAAGGCACTACAAGGAGCTGCAAGATCGAGCTATCAAGCGTCGTGCCGCCGCCGTTAACATCCAACGCAAGGCTAAGCGTACCGATGCATCGGGGACTGGTCACAATCTCACAGACTCACGTACTGATGTTGATGCCGATTCCGATCCATCTACCGTTTTCGGTTCAACCCATACATGTCTTCTTAACCCTGAAGGAGAGACTGGTCCATACTATGTGAAAGGGGAGTTGATCCGCCAAGATCTGAGGGAAGACCAGCCTGGTATTCCTATCATCATAGACGGTCAATTTATCGATGTGGAGACTTGCGAGCCAATACAAGGATTGTACTGGGATCTCTGGAATTGTAATTCAACCGGTGTCTATTCAGGCCTGGTTGCAACTGGCAACGGCAACACCGACGACACCTCCAACTTGGACGCGACTTTCCTGCGAGGTATCCAGGAAACTGACACCGATGGCGTTATCCAATTTCTATCAGTATTCCCAGGCCACTACAGTGGGCGCACAACGCACCATCATATGGCAAGTTTAGCTACAATGAACATATCGCAATGTAACACTAATAACAACCCCAGGTCGCTTGGGCTAATGCTACCCTTTTGCCGAACAACACGTTGACTTCAGGCTATGCTGCACATATCGGCCAGTTATTCTGGGACCAGGATCTGATCAATGCTGTCGAATCAACCTATCCATACAATACAAACACAATTGATATTACCGAGAACGCCGACGACAGAGTTGTTGGAGATGAAGTCGCGGATACCGAGTCCGATCCATTCTTCAACTACGTTTACCTTGGGAATAGCCTCGAAGATGGGTTATTCGGTTGGGTAACTATAGGTGTCAACCTATCGGCGACATACTCACCGAACTATAGCTTCGAGTACACTGATGATGGTGGCGTGGCGCTTGGAGAGACTGTCGGCTCTGATAATGTCAATGGTGATGGCGGATCAATGGGCGGAGGTGCTGCTGGGGGACCTAATGGCACTGCCGGATTTCCCAATGGAACCAGTCTTCCCAGCGGCGTCCTCTCCGCATCAGCCTCGACCACTGGCTCGATTTCTAGCACGGAAACAACTTCCTCAATCTCTGCCACAGCATCTACATCTGCAGGAGATGGACTTGGCTCGTAAGTTGATACAATTTTCTGGAGTTTAGTATTCTTGCGTGCTTGTTCGAGTGTATCATTTAAGAGTACACCAGCAAAGTCTCGACAAGGCACGAGCTTAGTTATGTGAAGTCACATAACTTACTTTCGCAATCAAATGCTCTTGGTGTCGAGCTAACACAACGAATGCATAGAACAAGGGTATTGGGCCACGAGATCATCACATGTCTTGTCTGTGCCGCTGCCACACTAGCAGGTCTTCATTTCGGTCGAGCATGGCTGAATGAGTAATGCACGTCGAGAATTGGACAGCATCTCCCCGACCAAGTGCATCATAAGTCCTAGCTGTTATGGACATGGTGATAAAACATACTTAATCAGTTGTAAATACAAGCTACTGGTTCTGATTTACATCCTTCCCCCCTCCATATAAACTACAGTGGTGAAGATGTCCCTCAAGTCCCACCGTGTGCTGCCAGTTGATGGTACATCATCATATGAATAGGAATTGTGATATGAATCATTCGCGTATCAAGACTCCCTAACGTTACGCATCTCCAGGTACCTTTTGAAGCCAGAGCATCAGAGGGTTGTTATACAGCGGCTCTTCTAATACTATGACGTGATTTGATTCGACGATGACGGGCCTAGATCCAAGGAGATTGCTTCGTGTGAATGTGACCCGACTAGCAAATGGCCAAGATAGCCAAGCTTCGAGGACCAGGGGTCTTGCATCATGTCTCCAATTTCCCCTCTCGGTCTCCAATCTTGATTGCTCCGTCAAAGATCCCCCGATCCACCACAACAAATTTATTCTCCACGAGAAATCGTTCCTGAAATTCCCCCGCATTGGTGCAAGAATTGCGTTGTTTTGCGTGTTGATTTGCGGGGCTAATCTTGGGTAGTATTGCAGTTTCCTCGCCGAGGATCTCGTCTGCTAGGGATCAGCAGCAACGTTGAGATAGTCACGGACCAGAGCAGTCGTTCGTTAATCGCAATGGCTACCATGCCTCCCACTTGCAAAGTCTCGGCGCGGGGTATTTATTATTTAACTCGGCCTCGTCTTTATCCGAAAACCTTCCTGAATGCTTGGCAATTTCAATGACTTATTATAACCAAGTTTCGATATAATAGACCGACTTGCTGTCTCTATCATGCGCATTAACATCCTTTCACCGAGTTATAGAGACTAGATCGCGGTCTTGGCTTGGTTAAGCATCTTATTCTAGGGCCTATCGGATTCAATTCAATGGCAAGATTATGTCTCTATCTCTTCGCCCTGGCCGGCTTTGTCGGTTCAGGATCCATGGCTCGTTGTAGCAACTCTACCTCCGACAGCGTTAACGTACGATGGATTGGCGACACGCCGGCTTATCAATCGGGGACTACATTCGGTGTTGCGTGGCCACGAGGCAAGTATCAACCCGGGAAGACCGAATTTTCCCTTTCTGGCTCTGGTGACGCACAACTTCAACTTCAATCTTGGGTCACGGCATATTGGCCAGATGGGTCTATCAAATGGAGCGGTCATGCAATCCCTGAATCTGGGTCAATCTCCGACGAGTACATCGTTAAAGCCTCAAAAATTACTGGTTTTGTTTCCAACACAACACAAACCACCGGTATCACTGTGTCTGATTCCTCTGAGTCGATTCAAATCGACACGGGAAAGCTTACAGTGGTTTTCGCTAAAAGCGGGAATACTATTATATCCTCAATCAAAAGCCTGAGCGGAAAGACGATCGGCCAAAACGGCAAATTACTGCTGCACACTCAGTCTGCTATCGAAGATGATATTGGAAGCAAGTCTACAACTCCTATCGAGTATTTCGATTTTCAGAGCAGGATTGAAGAGGTTACGGTAAGTGAAGAGACCTCAGTCCGCGCTTTGGTTACCGTAAAGGGGAAACACGAAGTCGCGAGTGCCAATCATGTTTCTTGGCTTCCTTTCGTCCTACGGTTTTATCTTTACGCAAACTCGGATGCCATTAGGCTCGTACATACACTTGTATACGATGCCGAGTCTTCCGAGAATTTCATTACAGGTGTAGGCATTACATTTGAAGTTCCTCTAGCCGGCGAGGAGTTGTATAATCGCCACGTTAGACTAGCTGGTGTTGATGGTGGTCTTCTCAGTGAAGCAGTACAAGGAATAACAGGATTACGAAGAGACCCTGGTGCTTCTGTGAGAACAGCCCAGTTCGAAGGCGAGGAGACTCCGGATGTAGGGACGTGGGACACCAGAGTATCGACAAGGCTCAAATGGATTCCTGCATGGAACGATTACACGCTGACGCAACTATCACCAGATGGTTTTACTATGAAGAAAAGGACCAAAGCAGGCCAAAGTTGGCTCAATATACCGGGAGGATCTCGCTCTGGGGGCCTTGCCTATCTTGGTGGTGCTACACAAGGCGGGCTGGCCATAGGCCTTCGCGACTTTTGGAAACGATACCCCACTAGTCTTGATATCAGAAACGCCGGTACCGATACAGGAGAGATTACTTTGTGGCTTTATAGTCCATCGGCAGCGCCCTTGGATTTACGTCCTTATCACGATGGCCTAGGAGAAAAGGACTATGCCGATGAGCTGGACGCACTGGAAATAACATATGAGGATTATCAAGAGGGATTCAACACTCCATATGGAGTTGCTAGATCTAGTGAGATCTTTCTCTTCGGGTTTGATCAAACTCCTTCAAGAGACACTCTTTCAGCCTTGACTGAACACATCAACAAACCACCAGCACTTCTTGCTGATCCTGAAAAAATCCTAAAATCGAAAGCCTTTGGCTCATACTGGGGACTCCCAGATAATTCCAGCGAGTCCGCTGTAATTATCGAAGCTCATCTGGATTTTCTTACAAGGTTCTATCAAGGCCAAGTTTCCGAGCGGAGGTGGTATGGTTTCTGGGACTATGGAGATATCATGCATACATACGACACAGATAGGCATACGTGGCGCTATGACATAGGTGGATACGCGTGGGACAACTCTGAGCTATCTCCTGACCTCTTCTTCTGGGTGTATTTTCTTAGGACTGGCCGAGAGGATGTTTATCGGTTCGCAGAAGCCCTGACTCGCCACACCGGTGAAGTCGACATGTATCATATCGGGCCCTGGTAAGCAACTTTTAGTGATTACATTCCCAGTCTGGTCAACTTTCCAGATATCAGTGGCAAGGCCACATTATAATTTGGGCTAACCTTGTCCTATACTTCTACTGTCTACATACGTTGATAACTGACTCCAAATGCTGCAGGAAAGGTATTGGGACGCGCCATGGAGTGCAGCACTGGGGAGATAGCGCTAAACAAGCTCGCATTGCACAGCCACAGTACCGCAAGGTCTTCTACTACATCTCTGGAGGAGACGAAAGAGTTGGGGAAATACTTGAAGAGACCCTCGACGCAGACCAGACATACATTATCCTCGATCCTCAGCGAAAAGTCCGCACCGATGGTTATCTTCCAAGTCCAACAGCAGTCAGCATCGAGCTAGGTGTGGATTGGTCTGGACTAGCAGCTTCATGGCTCATAGAATGGGAGCGTCGGGGACCGAGGTGGGAAGAATCCAGATCTAAGCTTACCAATACTTTGACTGGAATTGCCAAGTTGAAGAATGGATTTGTTACGGGAGATGCTATGTACGACCCCCAGAATGGTACTCTTTCACCGCCATACGGCGATCCTCAGAACAATGGCGTCGTGTCTGTCTCTCACTTGTCGGCAGTCTTTGGCCAGAATGAGGTTATCGCGGAGATTGTCGAACATTATGGAGATGATCTACCCGAAGGATTTGAAGAGGCGTGGCTAGACTACTGCTATTACTATGGGGCCACTGCTGCCGAGCAGACTGCAAGATATGGAGAAAGCTTCGGTAACCTGAGCCTCAAACAAGGGCATTCCCGTCTCACTGCCTTCGCGGCGGAGAAGCTGGGTAACTCGACACTGTCACAACGTGCCTGGACAGAATTTTTCACCGGTGATGGCTTGAAGCCATCTGCGGCTTGGTCTACTGAGAATATTAACGGCAGTCAAGTCCTACAATCTGTTGATGAAGCAGCCTGGCTAAGCACTAACGATGCTGCTCTATATGGGTTGGCTGCTATCGAGGACCTGGCTATGGCAAGGCGGGCTCTCAATTGAGCACTGCTGCCATTGGGTTTCGAGAAACGAAGCTAAACGTGTCGGCGTCACAAATTACGCTTGGTATCAATGCCTTTGATAAACTTTTAATAGACAAATACTTCAATCTCACATCAACCCAAAGAACTTCAGTGTCGCGTCTCCTTGAAAAGGAGGTATGTGCCCCCCCTGCTGCACTTCATAGCCGACAAGCTGGGTGCCATCTCCATAAACAATCTTCTTCCAATTCTTGATAGGATCATCTGTGACATTCTTTGAAAACGTCGGCCCCAAGACGTTACTCCACTGATCCAACTGCGCTTTGAGTAGGGAAATGACGACAGCCGTATCTGCTGTTCCGTGGACTATCATCATCCTTGGTCGCGTGCCATTATAACCAGCATAACAAGCCCTCGCCAAGTCACCCCACTTTTCTCCAGTATATCGAGACGCCTTCTGTCCTAGAGGGCAACTCAAGTCAGAAGACATAGGCGTCGACATAGGTGAGCCAGCCCAACAAGCTGCGGGCACGCCGGAATATGAAGCAGCAGCGTTGAAGACTTCGGGATAGGTGGCTGCCAGAACATTCGACTCCATTGCACCGGACGACCCGCCGACAACAAAAACCTTTGACGGATCCCCGCTAAATGTTTTCAGAGCCCAGTTGACCAAGCCTACAAGGCCTTGAGAGTCACCACCGCCATTGTGTGTAAGCGACTTGGTGGAGTGAGCGTCCCAACAATTCATCCCACTCTGAGACTTCGATGTTGGAAAGAGGACAATGAAGCCAAGGCGGTCGGCATATTGGTACAAGGGTGTCATCTGCATGTACATTTGACCCGTTCCACCACAGGGATGAAGCTAGTATCGTTTACATTAGTCTCAAAAACAAGCACGTATTTTAGAGCCGAAGGACATACACCAAGAATAATTGCGGGCTTCGTGGAAATCTTGTCAGGTGTGTAAACCAGTGCAGCAGGCAACCCTGATGGATTATCATCCCAGCTTGACACTTCCTGAGTCTTGCCAGCATAAGCTAGAGTGAACAAGGCAGTTGCTCCAATGATAGCGCGTATAACATTAGTAAGAGGGGACATTCTGATTGACTCAATCTGTAAGGGCAGATGAGTTCAGCGGATGAATTTACTTATGAAAGACTGTACAACATGTGTCTTTATATATCTGTCCAATTCACTGCAGCGGGTTGTTAGCTTGACGTCGCAAGGTCAGTATCAACATTGCCATGACCAGATTCGAAGCGGAGAGACCGGCACATGAGTCGGGATTTGCAAGATCAGGCCGGGAGTGAAACTCGGCATCAGTTTCGGGATAACGATATGACTTCCGGACAAATTTTGACTTCTTTACAGTTGGAGAGACTGGATAAATACATTTCAACCTTAGGGCTAGCTAGAGGTAATTAGTACACCAGGTAAGCGAAATGCTTAATCAGGCTAGGCTTCAATGCGAGTTCTTACAAGTTGAAACAGGTCTCGAAATAAGGGCATGTGTTTAGGCAAATTTGAGCCCGACATGGACAACGGCGCTTCGGATCCGCGCAAGCTCTCAATCCCCATCCTAGATCTATTTATCCTGGTTACAAGGAACGAATACTATAGAAGGCGGTGTTATGGTTGGATATCGAGAAAGGAGAAGTGTTTAAGGATAGAACACTATGGATTGGGTTCGGTTTGCCCATGAGCGACAAAGGAAGAGCATTATCAGTCAACAAGCGGTGGTCACGGAAAATATTCAACATTTAGTATAAGATAGGAACACTGAAAATAATTCGGAATAGTCGAGCCATGTGTTGGGGGAAACGGTTAACTAGATACTCATGGATTGGGCGATCTCTCTGGATAGTCTTTCCACAATCGTTTGGAGCATAGCACAGACATCGTGCCAAAGCGTTCTGCACCTCAAATTGCAAACTCAATAATCTGCCTCTCTATGATATCCATGCAGTCCATGCCTTCATTCTCTGCCTTCAACTCTATCGCTCTGTCTTTGAATCTCTTGTCAGCCAGCACAGCCTCAACACCGGTCTTTACTTGCTCGGCACTTGGCGTTGCCGATTCTAGATCCCATGCGTATCCAGCATAGACCGCCCTCAGTGTTACCTCCTTCTTGTCCAACACTTCCCCTGCCAATACCGCTGGTACCCCATTTGTCACTGCATGGCTCGTCGACCCATATCCTGCATTGCACACAAACACGTCGGCATAAGGCAAGATCCGATCATAAGCCAGAAAGTCTGTCCACCGCGCATTCTTGGGTACATCAACGTCGTCTCTTAGTGTGGCGCCCCTTATTCCGAGAGTTGCCACAACAAGGATGTCATCCCTGCCCCGAAAAGCCTCCACAGCCGGTACTATCAGCTGACTGTAGTCCACTTCTGCCGTGCCCTGTGATACGAACACAACTTTCACATCTTTTGTTGCTGCACTCGTCAAGACATCGTCCCACCAGCTTGGGGTGTCAAAGTCGCTCCCTGACACCTTGGGCGGCAAACATCCTGCAAATCGCAGCTTCGGCGGCATGTCAGAGAGCGGATATTCCATGCTCGCGCTGCACATCTGGAAGCATACATCTGGTGCAGCATACCACGATTCGAATGGATGACCCTCTGGGATTATGGTGCATCCTGAATCACGCATTGCGCGCTGAGCGGCTTCAAAGAGAGGAAGCCAAGGGCCTCGGTCAGCGAGTTTGTGCAGCTCTTTATTACGCAGGCGACAGGCGCGTGATGTGTCATAGGGTAGGCCCATGGAGAAGGGGGCAGTATCAGAACTTGGAGCGGAGATGTTCACGGCCCCGATACCAATTGTCTTTGGAAAGGAGGTGAAGCCTTGTGGTACAGGGCGGCCATAAGCAAATGGGGTGACGTTCATGCTACATAGCTCGTGGATGATGATGATTTGATGTTTTGGGTTTTGTTCTTTAAGCTGTATGATGGTGTCTTCGAGAAGCTGGGTTCGGACAGACATAGTGTTATAACAAAAGTTGACTAGACCGTGTACAAAGAGTGGGACCCCCCAGTCTGTGATAGCTTTTCCTGCTGCCATGACGGCCTCCGGGTTTGGGACAGGATCGAGCATGGATGGGATAAGACTAAATTCGGCACCCATGGCTCGGACGTCAGCTTCAAATTGAGCGCCGCCGTGGAAGAAGACTGGGTATCCTCGCTGAATCATTGAGGCAGCGATTGTAATGAGCGGGTACGTGTGTCCCTCACCAGGCAAGGCTGTGAAGAAAAGAATAGGCTTTGAATCGCCAGAGGAACCGCCTTTCTCCGGAACCGACGCTGCCATGTTCGACTTGGGCTAAGATCAATGTGGTTTAGTTTAATTGAGATTATGCTTCATTGGAGAGCGAATATACACAAGGCTGAAATATATTTTGTCCTGGAGTAAGGATTGATCCAATTTGGTGACACCAATAGGATCTCTCGTAGATCTTTTACTCGTATGGTTTTCACTTACTAAAGTGCTTCTGCCTCTGAATTTATTAGCATGGAAATGATGTAACGTTACCACTGAATCAATTATCGATACTCGCTCGAAATCAATCGCGAATGATTGCAGATAATCTAGGAGCTGAAGCTGAAACGTTCTCGACTATTTGATACATTCTTAAATGGAGACTAACTGTAAAAGAATTGATAATATGTGTATATCTCAATCGGTACGGGCATTGTTGAAGTCACGGCGGGAACTTCTTATTGTGCTTACAAAATACCGCAAATCGCTCACGTTTCCAACATATTGGCAGAAATACATTCTTCCTGGGTCTTACTATATGCCTCAAAGAAATGGCTGGCATCACTCGCCCGTCTCATTTCCCCGTTTCAATACACGGCTATACCGTTATAAGGGGGCTCATGGAAGGGCAGTGTTCCGTCAAAATATGTAGACAAGAGAAGTTTATGCATCTAGAAAGGGGAAAGATAAACAAGTAAATACATGCATTCATGGCGCCTTACTAAACACCCCTTCTTTTCATCGCGCCTTTGAAAATCCTTGCGAAGTCCGCCATGTGTTGGGTATTTAGCATCTTCGCATGAATCCCTGGACAGTCCCAGAAGATGGTCTCTGTGCGACTAAAATCGGTCCACTTGCCTAGCTTATTGTCTCGCCAATCCTTACGCCCATCCGCTGCGTATGTAGGCGGATCTGCCACAAAAACATCCAAGTTCTCGACTTGACCCACGGGCTCATATGTCTCCACATTCACCCTGAAATTTTCAGCAATATCGCTGATGAGTTCTAGCTTGGGGGAGTCAATTGCCAACGCTGTGGCGCGCTCTTTGTCACTAATCTCCAGAATGTAGGCCAGTGCGTCGGCCCTGGTAGCCATGCCATGGAGTTTGGGAGTGATGTCTACCATAGTTACCTCATCAATCAGCTCGAGAAAGAATGCAATGTGCAGAAGGACATCGATCCAGTTCAGCCCTTTGATGTAGTGCCTGATATGTGGCGGGTAATCAATACTAGCAAGGAACTTGACCTCTTGTCCCTGCGCCTCGAGCACCTTGCCGACTTCGTACGCAAGGGTTGAGCCTAATGAATAGCCAGCAATAGCGTAGGGCCCCTCAGGCTGTGTCTTACGAATGTGCGCCGCGTAGGTGTCGGCCGTTTCCCGTATGGAGGTGAACAGGCGCTCATTGGGGTTATAACCACGTGTACGAATGGCGTAGACGGGCCGCGTGGAGAAGTGAGCGGCCAATGCAATGAAAACAAGGATGTCGCCTGACCCAGGATGAATACAGAAGAGAGGTGTCTTGGTACCGTGGAGTTGTAAGGGAACGATGGGGTCATACACGACAGGTTTGGAAAGCAGCGAGTCAATGGCGGTGGATATAGAAGCAATAGTTGGCCTAAGCGAGGTCAGTAATGTCATTCACACATTAAGGATTGCGCAGGTATTTACTCTGTAAGAAGAACCGATATGGGAATATCGATGTCGATATCAATAGCTTTCTGAAGCATGGCTTTCAAGGTGATCAGGTTGAATGAATCCACTCCCAGCTCGAAGATGGAAGCCTTCATACTGATATCTGCAGAGGATATCTCGAGTAATCTGGCTAGAGTATCCTGTAGCACCTTCTCAGTCTTCGTCTCAGCATCTTGCCATATGCTCGCTCGATGGCGTGCAAGCGCTTCTGCGTCATGTAATTGGAACGAGGCATAATCTCCCTTCTCAAAGGCAGCACGGACTTTGGCGCGGGAAATTTTGCCGAGAGATGACTTCTCTAGTAGTTGCACGGGCAATGGGATAAGATGATCTGGCCTTTTTCCACATATGAGGGAGACCGTCTTGGAAATAGCAGTCGACGTCTCAAAGTGCAGAGCGTCGTCATCGGCGGGGTAGTTAGGCGAGTAGACAACACAGATGTCTTCTGTCGCGGAGTGAGGTGCCCTGTGAGGAAACGCCACCGTATAAGAAGGGACAAGCCCAATGATCCCTTCCTCCTCAATTGCCGTCTCAATCTCAGTTGAGCTCCACTTGACACCATTCACGATGATTGTGTCTTTGGTTCGACCCGTTAGGTTGAGATTTCCCTTCTCATCAATATATGCCAAGTCCCCTGTCTCAAACCATCCGTCTGGACTAAACGAGGCCTTCGTAGCTTCGGGGTTGTTAAAGTAGTGATCAAAGAGAACAGGACCAAAGACTTGTAGATGCCCAGCCTCACTTGTATGTGCAAGGCCCGTCCCATCAAGCTTCATGACTCGCATCTCGAGGCCTGGAATGCAGGTGCCTAGGTTGGCGAATTCGAGGCTCCGCACAAGGTCATACGATGGACATGCTTTGGAGTAAATAGATCCTGCGCATGTCTCGGTCATGCCAAATCCTGGACGGATGACTTCCCCTTGAAGCCCGAATTGGGCGAGTTCTTGGGTTAAAGCATCGCAAGTAGCCACGACGTTAGACTCCCCACCAGAGATAAATGCTCTGAGGTGGGAGAGATCAGCTTTGAAAGAAGAACCTGCGGAGATGAGGCTATCGCGGACCTTCGTGAGGAAGAAATTGGGTGCGAAGGTGTAGACGACCTTATGTGCGTCTAATAATTGTACAAATTTTAGGGGATCCTGGAGCATTTCTGACGCAGGAACATGAATCTGATCACTGCTCAAGCTCATTGCATGTAGGTGAACCTCGGTCAAGCTAGCGACGTGATCCAATCCAATCCAGTTAAGGAAGACATCTCCTTGATTGGTACCATGATGCTCACTCTTGCCCTTTACCGCGGCAAGAATTTGACCATGACGAAGCGGTACGGCTTTGGCATTACCCGTTGATCCAGATGTAAGCATGAGCACAGCGATTTCGTCTCTGCTGTTGACAGGAACCAGGATCCCCTCAGCCTCCTGGTGATCAGAGGGTATAAGAGACTCCACAGCATGTATTGAGAGTTCTTCAACGCCTAAAAATTCCGGGACAAGTTTTGTTGTTGTGAGAACAACAGGTTGATTCAATAGGCTCTGAAGATGAACAAGGTGTTTTTTCCGTTGGACGGCGTCTGCAACAAAAGGAGTGGAGATAGCGGGAAGAAATCCCCCCAGTATGCATGCCCAAAACCACAGAATATTCTCGTGTTGGCTGTCAAAGTGCAGTAGAATAATAGTGTTGCGAGAAATTCCGTTGATGCTGTACAATAGCCGTGACTTCTCTTTTGCTTCTTTTAGCAGATAGGCGTACGAAAGCCGAAGTGGTGCTTGGGGCACCATCCCGGGTGCATAGTAGATAAGACCTGCATCACTGGCTGCGGCCCGGGCCAAAAGCTGGGAGAGGTCTTGAACGAGGCCAACAGGCGAGTCATCGATGGAGATTTTGCTGGATTTGAACGACACCTGCTCAGGTTGTGGCTCTGGCTCAGCTGAGTCCTCCAACTTGTGAGGCGCCATGATGGTGCTGGATCGTATCAAGTATTATTTTAATGGAATGCTACTGACTTGGCTAAGAACAACAGTATGTCACAGTCATAAGCGGTTAAATTTATTCACAACAAATCATCAATAGAAAGACAATGTGCTATGAAGATTTATTGGAGAATTCTCACATGCATCTAAGCTTATCGAGAGTCTAGCTTTCCGTGTTCCTTCGCACTCAACGCACTTCGCGCGCAGCATTGTAACAACCTGCTACCTAATATCAAGACGAATAATTGGGCAGGTTCATATCACGACATTAGGTACACATCGGCATTGGCAAAGATATTTAGGTCTATTAGGTGGACTGTAGCAGTATTGCCAATCCAAGGCCATGTCACTAATACTTTGCTATGCAGAAACGTTGCAATGTGGAGACGGGATATTTGTGGACCTGGGTGTCGGGATAGGGAGTGAGACTTGCTTGGCCTCCTTGTGGAAGGAACCGAACTGTAAGCGCTTATCAGTCAAAGGTAATTTTCTCGTCTAAAATGGGACGCCATTTTCTAAATGAAATGTGAATAGAGCGTGTAATGTTGATGTTGGGCGCTGCGCTTCTATACCTGAGCGCAAGCGACGAAAGGGATATGATTCCCACCATTCAAATTGATATAAATAAACGCCCATCTTGGGGAAAGCTGCACTTCCACCCTCTGGCACCTCCTTCAGGGGGTGGACGAGAAAAAGTAAATCGCCTACCCCGCCAATACATTGATTGATAGGCGAAGTTTGCGCGCAGGATATTTGATTTCCCAGGAGCCTCCAAACCATCAAATAGGCGTCCAACTGCTAACAGAAGCTACCGCAACACTATGAGGTGAGCGTAAGGTGAGACGCATATACACGTTAGTGATTAAGTATATAGGAATGTTTGGCGCTAACGCACCACCGTGTTTGACTAGGCAAAACCTAGGTTTACGCAGCATATTGTATTCCTGCTCCACAAAAGGATCGTACACCATGCTCGTGTTGGACAAGACATAAGGGAGGGGCAGCCTCGAGGCAGCGTAACCATAGCTTATTGTTGCAGTAAATAACAGCACTAGCGAAGTATGTTACCACTTATCAGTGACAAGACCATTCTATACTAGTTTAGTAGGATCTCTATCCAAGATAGATGTCATCCTCGTCTTATTTGTCCAATTGGATTGAATTGAGATCTTTCCACTGATGCGATCCGAAAATGATCCTGCCAGTTCACGCATAGGCACAAACATATTTAGCAAGGTGTCTTCTAATAGCGGCTGTTCTAGCTGGCGCAATTTAATGCAATGCGGTCGACATCTAGATGTGTTTTTGATGGGATTCTCTCATTGTAACCTTAATATCAATTATAAGATGTGGAGTAATTACTGTTGACAGGTTTTCCAAAACTCAAAACTTCTGCATGAATATAGACATGTTACCTTCCTAATATAGATATTACTCTCTAAGCTACTCGTATAGCTCTTATGTCATCGACATTGTTCGTACGAAGGATGAAGGAATACCGGGCGCATCCATTAGGGCACCGCGCTCTCCCGTCACGGCACCTCGTTGTGACACCAATCACTCAGCGATATAATCAAGATCTGCTAGCGAGAGTGCATGATGTTTGAAGCTCACCTTATCTATCCCCATCGTCCGTCACTATGGTAACTACATACTCGCCCCCCGATGGCCTCACGGTCAACCCCAACCCGGACCCACGCTCCGACACCGATATTGTCTCGGCCTTGACCTCATACCGGCCCGTAACAGCTGACAAGAACGTCTGGGCCTTCTGGCACTCAGGCTGGGAGAGTCTGCGGCCCTGGTGCCAAAGAAATGTTATTGCGTGGGCACGCCGACTCGGCCCGGAGTGGACGGTTCGGGTGCTAGACGATGTCCCCGGATCTGAAAATCACCTTTTAAAATTCGTTCCGGCGTCCTACTTCCCCGACGCATTCAATAACAAGACATTGGTCGCACCACCTCAGCACGTTTCGGACTTGCTTAGACTGCCACTGCTGTACATTCACGGCGGAGTTTGGATGGATGTGGGGATGCTTCTGCTCCGCCATTTGGATGACATCTGTTGGCGGGCGATTGAGGATCCATCAAGTCCATATGAAATGGCAGGGATCCTGATGCCCTTGCGGGCGGAGGCGGGCACTATGTTGAACGGATTTATCGCTACGAAGAGGGAGAACGGGATGGTCAAGCGGTGGCATGATGTTTACTGCAAGTTATGGGAGGGGAAGACGTCTGCAGATGGGTTTCACAAAGATCCCCTTTTGGCACATCTACCTCCACTTCAAGTCCAGATCGAGAAACTAGGCTGCCCCCCTTTACTCATCCCAACTGAGGCACTGGGAGACTACCTAGCACATTTCGTGGCATTTGAGCGCCTGCATCACCTCAAAGACCCAAATGACGGATTCGATGGCGCTGACTACTTCGCCAACAAGATTTTTCTCCTGAAGGCCGAAGACCATTTATACTACGCACAGCGAATCACAGGCTGGGACGGGCGCAAGCAGTATGACATGCTGGCTACCAAAGTCTCCTCTAGCCCGACTCCTGCGAAGGGCTATGCCGAAGCCAAGGACTTTGTAGACAAGGTATTGCAGAATAGTGTCATGATGAAACTCAGTCACGGCCCGCCCTGTGGATTAGAGAATTTGGCAAGTATATGGGACGAGGAGCAGCATAAGGATGACGACGTTGCAGAGGGTACTTTTGCTGAATATCTACGCTATGGCAGCGTATATTGGCAGCAGGCGGCGGTTGTCGATCCGATTCGTCTTCCTAGACCTACACAAGTCTATAATGCTGGTGTGTTGGAGCCCATATCTCCTGAAAGTCAAATTAGTTAGTAGCATTGTCAATTAACGGACTTTGATTGGCGAGATCGGAGAGTTTCGATCCAATTTTGTAAACTGGTGCGAACCAAAAAGATTTAGAGATATAGCTTGCATAGTGCTGTATGCAACTTCATCCTTCCGTTAGGCTAGACAACTACCGGTAGGTAAGCCCTAAGCACTAAGTTATCGCGGAGCTTTAATTTGTGCTATCGCGCGTTCCGTATACTATACAATGTAACGTATCTCCGCATTGCCAGTGTTATTGGAGCTCTTTATTAGCTTACCACCGCCGTTGACTTACATAGTAAGCTCCTTCCAATGCCGATCCCACAGATACGAAGAGAGTGTCAGCATGCAGATGCAATCGAGTCTTTGTCTTGCTTTCCGCATCCTTCGTCTTTTCGATTACTCTTCATATTCTGACGTAAAGCACCTGTGTTTAACGCATATGGTCATTATTCATACAAACTGCAGGGGAAACTAAACATCTATCTGAGAAGAGGAAGTCAACTAGAAACGACGGGTAGTTAGGTTTTGTTTGTTAAGATATCGGCCGCGAATACAATGGCCCCGCTCGACCTCCCCCACCCCTATCTTGTGTTCCCACTAGTCATCATGTCGCTCGGCTTCATAGCTTACACCAAGCTCTTCTCCCGACCAGCTCTACACCCTAGAGCACCTCCCCTGACCGACGGCGTCTATCCTGTCCTGGGCGCCCTTAAATTCTTTACTCGTCGCTGGGAATTCTTTCGCGATGCTGCACGTGCCTCCCCGACCGGCAACTTTAGCTTTTTCGTCGGCCGCAAGCCCGTGGTCGGCCTGACCTCAGAGTCCTCCAGGCAAGTCTTCTTCGACAATCGCCATTTTGGTTTCGCGGAAGGCTATGGGGGTCTCGCCGAGGGATTTTCGGTGCTGTTTGGACCCTCGGCGGGCGCGAGTAAGGCCGCCAAGAAACTGGAGCAGCAGATCGCAGCGGCTGGAGGCGATGAGAAGACGAAAGAGAAGATGAGGCAGGAGGCCGCAGAGAAAATGGACTTTTCAAAGTTCTTCAACAGCCGCATGGTCCGTGTGCTAAGAACTGACGCGATGCAGCGCAACCTGCCCAAGTTGATTGGCGATGTGCGGGCTCGGCTTCAAGACTTAGCAGCTGCCATTCCTAACAAAGGGTTCAAGGACGAGGCAGTGGTTGATCCATTTGATAATATTTTCAAGATTGCCTTTCAGCTCACGATCCGATCAGTGGGATGCGGGGACATTGCAGATGATCTAGAGCTCATGGGAAAGATGATGCACTGGTATCACTTGGTAGATAGCTTGACATCGCCTACGGCGGTAATGTACCCGTGGATTCCAACTTGGGGTATGTTCAAGCGTACGGTGGCTGGGATGCGACTATTTGAGATTGTCAAGAAAATTGGCGACGAGAGATTAAGGACGGGGAAGCGAGGAGAGGACGCCATGCAGATTATGATGGATCAAGGGGACGATATGGGCCATATTGTTGGGGTGAGTCGTTGCCTGACCTTCATTATCATTATTTCATGAGTAGCAAAGTGTGCTGACGTTGATATCCTATGTCTAGTTCGTTGTATCAGGTCTCCTGGCTGGCACAATCAATTCGGGGGTTAACGCATCATGGATTCTTGTTTTCCTTTCTCTGAACCCGCAATGGATGACCAAAGTCCGTACCGAAGTCCAGGCCGCCATTGAGAAGAGTGCCACCAATAGCGATCCTAATGCTACCATGGTTGAGAAGTTAGCATCTGTGCCCCTTGAAGCCTGGGAGTCCGAGTTTCCCACAATCGAGGTATGTCTCAGGGAATGCATCCGGCTCACAGCGACTGGAGCGACATTCCGACGCAATATAAGCGGCCATGATATCCAAGTCGGCGACGAGGTTGTTCCCAAGGACGCTTATGTAGCATATCCTTTCAACGATACTCACCAGGACCCTAACATATATCCTAACCCAACCAAATGGGACCCTGGCCGATACTCTGAGGACAGGGCCGAGGACAAGAAAAAGCAGTATGCATACCTCGGCTGGGGAGTTGGACGGCATCCATGTTGTGAGTTGGTGTTCTATCCTAACCGCCGCGTTTGACTTTGTGATCACGGAATACGACTTCAGATGCAGGTTTGTACTAACTGAGCGAATAGTGGGCATGCGTTTTGCCAAGCTAGAACAGTACCTCATTGTCGCGTTCTTCACCACCGTTTTTGATTACGTCGCTTGCGATGCTAAGGGTAACCCTATCACTACCCCCACGCCAATTGACTTGAACGCCTTCTCTGCTCGCCGTCCCGAGCCGAGGGTATACTTGAGATACAAGTTGAAGGAGAAGATTTGATGCGATAGACTGCTCCAATATAAAGATCACCAAGATACCTCGTCTCGAAACTAGCAAGACAGTCGGAAGTGATACACTAAGTCTTTTAGCATGTACGATTAGGCAGCAAAGGAAAAAGGGGGAGAAAGACCTGCCTACTACCCTAGACACTTTTGGAATAAGCGGCCCGGCACTCAGATTGTCGCCGCGCGGTCGTGAGATCAAATCTCAGCGGTATGACATTACGGCCTGGCACTGCGGCTTTGCTACTCTACAAGGTATGCTGTAATATGGCTTTCAAAAGCTTCCAAACGTTCAAAAAGTCGACCTCACCTCTAGTATTTTCTGGACGACAATGCTCTAAGATTAGGGGGGGGAAATGGCGGTCTTCGCGACGAACATATGACATAGATAAATTGTATACCCTAAACATGGCCAGATTGATAGCGCAATAAACTGCATCATGCAGACTCCTGTCACTGGAGAGACAACATATGTTGAGGGTTATTGCATGATACAGGTGATATTGGATTCTCATGGCTGGGTTCACATTAAATATATCTTTTTTCACGCAATAAGATCTGTAGATATAAAATATTACCATGGCTTTTGAGCCGTAGCTGTTTTTTCGGGAGAAGCCTGCGTTGTAGCTGTATATTGATAAATTACCGCTTCTAACTTGTTATCAGCGGCATGCCTTAATGACAAAAATTGCGATCGGAAGAGACGCTCCGAGTGTTGAAAAGGTTCAGAGCAAAAATTGTGTTTGTAAATAGTAGTGAATGTGATATACGTTCTGAGTCCTGAAACTACTGAAAAGTAAAAGAATGATTTGACGAAGTCCATGACAGAACAATAAGAGGCTAAACTGAGCATGCTTTCACTCATATATCGAAAGTGACATGAATTTGATATTCGAGAATGATAAGAATTCAATCTTTGCCGCCGGTGTCGAGTTTCTGGTCGTTAGGAATTAGTATTAATTATGTCCATGAAAGGGAATAGACAAATCACCTTCTCACGCAGCATACTTTGCTTCAGATTCGCAATTGCATCTTCAAACCTCCGTTATGAGTCCACCCCAGCTGACGCCTTTCTTGATCTCCATCACAAAATGACTCGGCATCTTAAAGTGGCGCTAGAACGCCTCCCATAGTGATTGGAGATGGCAGGTGGCGCGGGCGTGAAGTTCTCTAAATCAGGCATGTCGTTAATGAGACGTTTACAATGGCCATTTGCCCCTGCTCATCAATCCGACCTTGGCCTGTTCCCAGACTTCTTGTCAAACTTATAAGAGAAGTCTTCGCCTTCTCGACCTTCGGCTCTTCGTACTTCGACATGGGCAAGGCCGAGATGGTTCATGAATGCTCTCCACCCTTCATTCTGGATGCTGGTGTCCATTGACATATGTCCGCAGCCGAGTTTGTCAAATCCATATTCTACCGTCCCACAGAAAGCCTCGGTAGCATAACCTTTACGCCAAAAAGGGTGGTCTATAACAAGCCCTGTATCACCTTCCAGCTCAAGCCTATCAGAACCGGCTAGAGCAGGGGCTTTTGGAAGTGAATTGAACCCTCCAAAGCCGATAATCTTATTGGTTTCTCGCAGGATAACAATCATGAAAGCACTGTCGCCTTTCGCGGTTGCTGTTTCCCATTTTGCAATCCGCCTTTCGAAGACTTCCGGCGTGAGGTCTGGATCGACAGGGTTATGAGGGAAGTTTAGGGGGTTTCCGAGCACATGGCAAATGCCTGCAGCATCGGAATGCTTAGCGCTGCGGATAATGAGACGCGGCGTTGTGATTTCGTGGCTTGATTGATGGGCTGAAGAAGCCATTTTTTAATCTGAATGATGATACCTTGAATGATTTTTACTAACTGCTACCGATATGGATGATGTTGTTGATTTATACGACATGTTATGACACAAATCCTGTAATTAATTGTACTGACCTTGACTGGCTAGCCTATACTGGAAAGTGCCAAGCGGTGACTCACAGCTGCATTGCTGATGAGTCCTCTGATGCTCCATCATTGGTTTCAAAGCCCACAACGAGATTAGAATTATTGCCCATTCAATGCAGACCTCGAATACATGCTTCTTCTTCCTAGATAAAACAGCACCTGTCGTGGTTTGCGCAGCTGCTAGTAGCTGGCTTAGGGCCTCATGATTCAGCAGTTTACCTGGACTAGTCTAGATCAGATCTCAATGTACCTAGGTAGGGGACCCTTATCTAGGTACCACCAGTCAGGTACAGTACAATGGACTTTAAGCGGGGCAGGTGTGCCCCTCCCTTACTGTACATGGAGGTAGCTGTGTATGGAGATCCCCCACCAAAGGGAGTGCTCACCGCCCCTTTCTGCCGGCAGAAACTGTTTGTCAGGGAGGGCACGCTAAAAAGATAGGCGGTTACACCTCGTACTTTTTTTCCTGAGGTGATCAACAACTTTGTCGATACTGCTCTCGATACGCCGCCGATATCGCGATCACAATGGCTCCCAACGTCGAGGGCGAAGCGCCTCACAACAACTTCGATGTACGTATCATGATTACACTGCAGAAGGCCGGCACGGCGAGCCTCAAGACTCACATGCCTTCGCTCACCCCGACTTGCGATCGATCACCCCAGAAAGGGCGTGGGGACGTGATCGGTTCGGCAAACGCGATAAGAATGGGTTGGCTGACGCTTGGCTGTTCAGACTATACTTGTCCTTGACTTTGGATCCCAAACCAGCCATCTTATTCTGCGTCGGCTCCGAGCTTTGGGCGTCTTCGCTGAGCTGCTCCCGTGCACCACCAAGGTCAATGATCTGACATGGAAGCCTAAAGGAATTGTGTTCTCTGGAGGTATGGCGCCTCTCAATGCATGCTTTGTGACAATGCTTAACTCATTTACTAGGCCCTTCTTCTGTCTACGATGACGGCGCGCCCCGTTAGATTCCCTTCTGCCGAACGTGCTTTTCTCTTTACTCATATTTGTAGATGTTGACCCCGCTGTATTTGAGCTTGATGTACCCATTCTGTGAATGCTCCCTACCAGTACCTCAAATTTCTAATCCATGACTAACCTGAAGTTATAGGGGTATCTGGTATGACTATGCTTTGATATCGTTACATAATAGCACACTAATATGAGTTGCCTAGCTACGGGTGCCAGGAGATCGCATGGCGGATTGATTCAAAGAATGTTGCCCGTGGAGAAG
This sequence comes from Phaeoacremonium minimum UCRPA7, assembly GCF_000392275.1. Lineage (NCBI taxonomy): Eukaryota > Fungi > Ascomycota > Sordariomycetes > Togniniales > Togniniaceae > Phaeoacremonium > Phaeoacremonium minimum. The sequence goes on along the minus strand of NW_006921322.1, from coordinate 24,147 downwards.
CACGAGGTTTGTAACCTTTGTAATACCATCCAAAGTTCTTCCTAATCATTTTCTCGCAGAGTATGGCCATGCCGATGTCAATATCGCCAAGGTGAATAGTCATGTCGACCGCCTCTTCGCTGGTTTGGGAGATGAAATGCCTGCGTTCATGTCCCACTTCGACAAGCTAGTTAGCCTGCCTACCGTGAGTAAATATCATTTGGACTTTTGGATGATTTGCTGACCTGAGCAGGGCTTTGTGGTCATTGCCGCCACCAAGAACTCGGAGTACGCCGGCATCGCCCATGAGGAAAAGCCTATCTTTGGTTTGTTGTCCTTAGACTACCTTTATCGCTCAGTTAGGGGAGATGCTAACGCAGGTGACCAGGCGTTCAGTTTCATCCTGAGCTTGAACATGTTTGTCACCTTAAGACGTTACATTTGAGAATTCTCTCTAACCTTCCGATCTAGACCCCCCGTGGAACCGAGCTCCTCCGCAACTTCGCAGTTGATATCTGCGGGGCTCAACCGAACTGGAAAATGGGCGATTTCGTGCAGCTTGAGATCGCTCGTATCCGGGAGCTTGTTGGCGATCGAGCACTTGTGCTTGGCGCGTGTAGCGGTGGTGTGGATAGCACTGTAGGAGCGTCCATAATGCGTGCAGCCATCGGTGACCGCTTCAAGGCTATCCTCATCGATAATGGATGTATGCGTCTCAACGAGTGCGAGGAGGTCAAGCAGACGCTCGGAGAACACCTTGGCATCAACCTCACAGTTGTCGACGCCGGCGAGCTGTTCTTGAGTCGTCTTGCCGGTGTTTCTGATCCCGAAAAGAAACGAAAGATCATTGGGTCAACTTGTATGTAGACTCATATATCTTGGATGGACTGAGATAATGATACTAACTTCATCATAGTCATCGATCTGTTCGAGAAAGAAGCTATCAGGGTACGCTCACAACCTTTTCTGGCAGTTGAGATGGTTTGCTGACGCAACTCGCCAGATCGAGAAAGAAGCAGAGAACACACCCAACACCGGGAAGGTGGAATGGTTTTTGCAGGGCACACTGTACCCTGACGTGTAAGTCATTTTTAAGCCGGTTGATGCGGCCAAGCTAACAGTGTTTCAGTATCGAAAGTTTAAGCTTCCGAGGCCCATCGGCCACTATTAAGAGTAAGAGACACAACTAGATTTTGGAGCAGTAGACTGCCAACGAGGTCGATCAAATTAGAGAGGAGAATAGTGCTGATATCAGAAACAGCTCACCACAACGTAGGCGGTCTACCTGAGGTAAGCATGATAAAGATCTACAAACTGAATTATCTCCACTGACCGGCATATAGCGGATGATGAACGGCGTAAGTCAAAATACCTTGGCAGGGTTTCATTAACAGTAACTGATATAGTTCATTTAGCAAGGTTTACGTGTAAGTTCACTCTCCTTCCTCCATCACGTAGAGATTGTTGACATGATTTGTGATGCAGCTGATAGAGCCATTGAGGCTGTTATTCAAAGATGAAGTTAGGGTAAGCAAGGTTCAAGGGCGTGAATTTAAATCACTCATGCTAAGTACCGTAGGCAATCGGCCGACAGCTTGGCATCCACGAGTCGCTAGTAAATCGCCATCCCTTCCCAGGCCCTGGCATTGCTATTCGCATCCTCGGCGACGTTACTAAGGAGCGAGTGGAGATCGCACGCAAGGCCGACCACATTTTCATCAGCAAGATCAGGGAGGCTGGCCTTTACGACCAGGTGAGCCAAATCACATATGCGAAGATAGGTGTGAGCTAACTCTTTCTCTCCAGATATCTCAAGCCTATGCTGGTCTCGATACCAATCGTAGTGTTGGTGTTTTTGGCGACCAGCGAGTTTGGGGTTACATCATAATTCTCCGTGCTGTCCGTACCAAAGACTTCATGAGCGCGGAGGTGTTCAACTTTGATAATTCCTTCCTCGCTGTAAGTCATGCCTCGTTTACACTTTGGGCTCTCCACGAACGTGGACAATACACCCTGCCACTCTATTACGACCGAACCCTATTACCAATCTCTATTATACTAATCTGTCTACCCCAGGATGTCTCCCGCACTATTTGCAACCAGGTAGATGGTGTATCCCGCGTGGTCTATGATCTGTAAGTTGAAATCTTAACCTGCATTTATCCCGAGCCTCCAGCTGACATCTTCTAGAACCTCAAAGCCTCCCGGTACTATTGAGCTGGAATAGGTGGAATTATAGTGGTAGGCGGTTAGAACATATATCGATCACCGGCGTGAGCTGGTAGCCGGAATAGAAATTGGAATTTTATAGCGTTTGGAGGGTCTTCTGGAAGGCAAATAGAGCAAGAAGGGCTAGGGAGGTAGAATCAATTGCATCATTATGCTAACGGACATCAGACGGGAGGCGCAGAGTTTGAATCACCACTTCTGATAGAGTGAAACTGTTGTGTATTGTTCATCTAAGATCGGCTAGTGCCTGTATGTGGTGATCTCGGTAGTGGTGACTGGCCATGGTGGTGATGGTAATTGAAAGAGTGTAGGTCAACTAGCTATTCCCATGACTCAATCGCAATCTTTAGTCATGAGTCGCATTATCAATTGAAACACTTTGCAGTACCATGATATGAGCTTGGGACTGTCTATGCCAACCTCGGTATGTAAGCAGCCAACACGCCTCCACCACTTTGCCAGCCTCCCGAGTTATCCATGTCATCAGCAATGACTTGGTAGTTGCCATTGTTGCCAGATAACAGCAAAGTCCGCACGTTGTGCGTACTAATTCCGTAACTGTAAAGATTTCGGTTGTCTTCGTAGAGCACTGCATTCTGCTGGCATTCACTCGAGCAGTAGTCCCGATTGATTCCATTGAAAAATGTCCAGTAACCCCCACCGTACAAGTTGATATCAGCTGAGTGCGCGACTCTTTGGTATAACGCCATACGACACTATGGGCCCCATGTTAGTAATCAAACCTTCTCCAGATGGGTACTACGGCTTACCTGGGCATCTCCAGCCTCGCACCAGCTAAAGTCGGGGTCACTAGGGAGGAGAGCATTTCCCCAAGGCTGTGGACTGAGAACATCTGAGCCAATCCCTTGCCAATAAGGCGTCTCGCTTTGCTGGAATCCCAAGTAAACGTTCTTCGCCTTGTAGATATTCACCTGGTAAAGATCGTTATGCTCTACAATCGCATTAGTGAGACTTGCCATTGTCAAATTTGATGCGGTGAAAAAAGAAAAATGTGCTGGAAAACTTCACTAAGGCAGCATACCAGATCCAATTCCCACCAACCATGTGCCTTTCGTTGCTTCCACAAGAAAGCCACCGGCTGTAGAAGGGTTGGCGCTATATCGATCATCGTCCAGGTCATGATCCGCCGACCAGCCTAAGAACGTGCGTGGGTCAGCTTGCTTAACCTTTTTATTGATTTGAGTAACTCACACCACGAGTTCTCCCAGTACGAAGAAGATGACTCGGTCAGATGTGCGCACAGACGTGCTGCTTTGCAAGTTGCCGGATCATCACACTCTGTGTGAACTTTAGAACCTCGAGCTCCACCAACTTCGACGTTTGTTAGCGCATTGGTTTAGGAACTACAAGGAGCTAGACTATACGCACTTCGAAATACTGTATTGAAGAAGCCGACATCTCCAGGGGTTCTCCCAGCCATGTTTACCTCGACAAGTTTGCAGCCTTGTGTGAGTCAGTTAAACCAATCACAACCATGGAAACATATGCTGTCTTGTATCATACCAGGAAGGATGTCGGCTACTGTGAACAGTATGTCGACGAATTGTGCGACTCCAGTCTGACCAGGTTTCCCCACCTGAACCATGGGAACTAATTTTGCCTGGTCTTTGAATCTGTCCCCAATGGCACTAATCTCTGACCATACCTCACCATGAATCCTAGACAAGCGCGTGAGCCAATTGATATGTAGCAAACACAAAGTGGGCTTACCGTGTGCCTGGAGGAATTACCAGAGTGTCACTGACGAGGTACGTTCCATGTGGAAAGAAAAGGACCTTCTTTCCGGCTGCAGTGTTGATAATGTGTTGCAGGTTCACAGTGCTATTGTCGTATTAGTAGTGATGACCTGAGGTGTGAGCTAAGAACGGATTTACTCATCGGTGATTCCGTCTCCAGCTACCGGCCATCCACACACGTCTTTCACATTCAAAACATTTACGACATCCCATTCTTGGAATGTTGGAGGCTTCACAGCATAGTAGCTCCCAGAGCGGTCAATGAGTGGTTGTGGGCGGGAGGCTGGATACAGCTTCCCTTCCGCACGCTCATGACCCTTTGGAGAGTACACGTTGCCCCAGATCCACGAGCTGCCACGCGCCACGGAGCCAGTTAGCACATTTGTGCCATCAGCACTGACAGTCTATATCAAACACAAACGTGTCAGTAGTTGTTTAAATCGAAGGTTTGGCGTTCAGAAACACGTACCGAGCCAACAGAGTTGTCCACCTTCACATTTTCTAAGACTATTGACCCCTGAGCAGTTGGCGAGGCTGCAATATTGAACACGACGTCCACATCTTTAGCACTGGAATCAATAAGGGCAAAGAATCCAGTATTATTGTTGCTTGTGTCAACACCGATTCTGCATGATTCAAAATGCAGGCCTTGTCCAGTGCCTTCGAATAGTTTATCAATCTTCAAGCCGATATCCATGTCTAAATGCAAAGTCAGTTTGGTTGGCCGACTACTAATCCACGAGTAGACTGACTTTTGAATGTGATGCCTTTGAAATGGAACTGCTGTTCATTCATAACAATTCCTACCGAGCCTCCCTGAAAAGTCAAGTCGTTCATTATTAATGGAGAACCGCCTTCGGGTGTTGCTAGTCCTTTGTGCCCGGTTGCACCGATAGGCATGTTGAAAACTACATTTGTAAGTTGTACAGCTTGACTGACACTCCAGTCCAAAAGAGTGATATCCTGCTCTGGGGGTACCAATGTCGAGTCCAGGACAAGGTTCTTCATTGCGATATAAAAGTTGATGGTCGCATCGAAGTTTGGATCTTTGGCGTACCAGAGGAATGGGATTGAAAAGTTCTCAGTGGCGCGAAGAACAGGAGGGTCAATCGGGTCGCCCATTATCACCGTGTCGACGAATGACTGAATGGGAAAGCTGAGCATGTAAGTTCCACTAGGAATATATAATACTGCGGGCTGTCCTGTTGTGCCAAAGGAATGAGATCTTCGGTCAGCTGTCTCATTACCATACTGGACCGCCGCCTGGAAGGCCAAGTAGTCGTCTGTTACGCCGTCGCCTTTCGCGCCAAAGTCTTTGACGTTGCGGAATACAGTCCAATTGTGGCCGTTGGGGATGAACGGACTGATGCCATTGTGCTTGATATTCTCATACCAATACGTCTTTGGCGCGGGTCGTTGTGCCTGGTCGAATGACTGACAAGATGCCGCCGCTACGACAGCAGCGACAAAAACCAATGGCGAAAAGCAATGCATGACCAGAAACCATTAAGCAGCTCTCCCTAGATCGCCCTCCAGGACTTGCTACCATCCAGCGATGAAGCATGTTATTAAGTCCCATCATTGTGGTTCACGAGATCTCCAATGCTTATGCTAATTTTAACAACGCGGCCGCCATCTACATGCTCCTCGTCATCGGATGCGGGTAGCGAAATGAGACTAACGGAGCAAGTGAGAGCTAGCAGGGGCAATTGGTGGTGGATCACCGCCGTGGACCGCTAGAATTCGCTGAAGAGTCCGACGCCGAGAGGTCAGCGAATTGGTGTGCGGTAGCCCTGAAGACAATGCTGGAATCATCGTGTGGTATCGCATCAAACAACGTTAGAGTTGGCCCCCAAGTACTTTTAGATCAGGACTTGAGACCACCTAGACCCTTCACTAGTTGGCGATAGTTTAAAAGCATGCGCACAAGGCATTAGTAACAGTACATTTCCACGAATAATTGAAGCAGTGTCGCCAGAGAGTCTTGGTGTCCTCCGGGCCTCTCCTGCCGAACATGGTATGCGAAGGCTCGATAAGCTTAAGTGACTAATGCTAGTGCATATTGTACAGTACAGTCCTGCCCTCTAACATTGAAATCCGCTGAGGCAATCAAGTTCTCTAGCCAGTACTAGGGGAATTCCAACCGATGTGTGTTCAGGAACGAGCGGAGTCAAGAAACGCCAGTTTCACCTCAAATATCCTTTTCCTTAGCAAATGCTTGATTCATTACAGTGTTGTCACGCTCCCAAAGAAGGAAGGCGGCAGGAGCAGCTAGGCCACCAGCCAGTCCCAAAATAAAGACCTTGGGCAGTATAGGAAGCACGGGTCTCCCACTTCCTGTCCCGTATAAATACAGAGCCCACACAAGGATGGCAGCGCTTGTAGGGTAGATATCCCACTGCAGGAATAGCCGAGCAAGCTGCGCGAGTTCACCAGTAGAAACAGGTACAACAGGGTTTTCCACGGTCGGCGAATTCCACGGCAAGTAAGGCACAAATGCCGAGACGACATCGACTTCAGCAAACACAGGGGCCCAAGCTGCTGGGACAACGGTCTTGGGTATCAAAGCTACGCTAAGAAGCGTGACTTGCGATAGGACAGCGAGCCCGAGGATATATAGATACGTATGCTTGGCAGCCTCGAGATGTGCTCTGACTGATTTGGCTGTGCCGCGTGATCGAAGTGGTTGTTTCAATAGCCACTGCCAAATGCTTTGCCACATAGGGAAGACCTGCCAGAATGCGATCCATCCATAGTGTGCCGTAGGAGGAAGAACTGAAGGTGACGGCAAACTCATGAGTAGAGCCGGCACCCAAAAGAAGAAAACGCTGGTAAATGGCAGAAGAGCAAGATCGGCGGTGCTGACTGTCAAGCGGTTCTCGAAGCTCGGGCTTGGGTAGATGACAGGAGACGAAAACAGGTGGAAGAGAAGGTATAGTGGAATGCACAGAGCGTACGATGCTCTTTGAAGAGCACAACCAACTGTTCCGGTCCTATTGCACAATTAGAACAGCACCCGTGTCTCAAACAACAAGAACACGAAAGGTTACTAACCAACTGACGAGCTTGCCCTGGTTGCCTTGACGCAGACCCTCTAGCACCAGCAAGCTAAACCCCGCGCAGAATTGTCCAAGCAAATACCACTGGGAGAGTGTGACATCCCAGCTGCGCGGGCCATCGACCGCGATTGTAAAGAATGCAACTAGAATGGATAGTTGCCTGTCTATAGCATCAATGCCCGTAAACGCAGTGCGCAATGGCGCCGGCCCTCCAAGAGAAAACGGCTCCCGCGCGGTCGGACCGAGTGAGTGCGAGATGGCATTGAATAACCCGTTTTGGGACCCAGTAACGAGTGTCCCGTAAACCCCGAGAGAGCCGCAGGCGGAGATAATCACAACAGTTAGCGCCTTCGGTATGACGGAATGAGATGCGGATGCCGTTGTAGATGATGCCATGTCTTCGGAAGTTAGTCACACAGAGAGCCTAAATTTCGCTAGCAACGTAAAAAGGTTTGGAATTGAGATTTCGGTTCCTTCTCTCAAACCTCGCTTTTTAAGCTGATCCAGAGAATCCTTCGCGGAAGGCGGAAGAACTGATGACCTCTCACAGTGAGAATTTAGAGCCCAGTCAATCGGTTCCAGTTTGCTCACCCACCCAACCTTCATCAAGAGCCGCGATGGTGGCCACATTCGGTCATCAAAGTTCATTAGAAGAATATGGCAGAATGACGTGCGCACTTGCGGTTGCTTTAAATCTTTGCTTTATTGCTGAGGGAAGCTCACTTTTCTATAATCTAGCTCGCAAACCCCCGAAGACAGTCCCAGATGAGTCTAGCCTGTGCTGTGCCAGACTGTAATGTTATTGAAACCACAGATGGATCACTTAGATTCTTACGATTGTCATTTTTTCTCCACTTAATGAATGCTACATCAACTACATAAAATGCTTAATGGCCTCTCTTAAACTCCTCCATTTTCTTCAACCACGACTGAGCTGTTGGTGAGTGCGCGTATCACGATGCCGAGAACAATTCCCCTCGCCCGCTACCTGTTCACCCGACTAGCGCAACAGAACGTCCATGCCATTCATGGTGTTCCCGGGGACTTCGGTCTCAAGGCGCTGGATCAGATCCGCCCAAGCGGCCTGAAATGGGTCGGCAATTGCAACGAACTCAATGCCGGCTATGCCGCCGACGGATATGCCCGCGTTCGCGGACTCGGTGCCCTGCTTACGACCTACGGTGTTGGTGAATTGTCGGCGATCAATGCCGTAGCTGGGAGCTATGCTGAGCACGTGCCCGTCGTACACATTGTCACTACACCGTCTACGAAGATGCTACAAGAGTCGACGAGGCGAGGAAATGTGCACATCCATCATAGCTTCGGAGCTTCAAGTCACAACGTCTTCAGCGAGATGGCGAAGAGCGTGACAGTAGCTCAGACACGCCTAGACAATGTTGACACAGCGGCGGAATCAGTCGATAAGATTATTCAGGAGTGCATGCATCGGAGTCTCCCCGTGTACATTGACATTCCCAGCGATATGGTCAACATAGATGTTGATGCAGTAAGATTGGGGGACAGATTGCGCGGGCATGACGGCAGTGACAATAGCGAAGCAGTTGGGCCTGTGGTTCAGTCTCTTTTGAAAAGGATATACGCTGCGAAACAGCCGTTACTATTGGTAGATCGTGGCCTCGGTCTACAGAACATGAGAGATGAGGTGAATTCGTTCGTAGAGGCGTCCGGCATTCCTACGCTAACAATGCCATCCGGGGCTGGTATGGTCAACACCTCCCTACCAAACTACTATGGTGTACACTCGGGGCCTGTGGGTCAAATCGACACTTTTCCTTACCTAGAGTCATCGGATCTCGTTCTCGCACTAGGACCTATGTTTTCAGATACGCAAACATTGGGATGGACCGGGGTTCCAGATACAAATCAAATCATCACGATCGGGAACACATCCGTCGATCGAACATTGGTTGACACTCGACAGGTAATACAAGAGCTTTCCAAGCTATTGGATTCGACAGAGATCTCACAACGGAACACCAACATGCTTGGGAATTTCCGAGAAGTAGTGGCACATCCCACCACAGCATCAGACCCTATCGACCAGACAAACTTGTACTTGAAATTGAACGACTCAGGTTATCTCCAACCTGACGACGTGGTTATACTAGCAAATGCAACTACAGTGATAGGCGGGCGAGACTTGGTACTACCTCCCAGAGTGAAGCTTCTTGCATCTGGCATTTGGTTCTCTATCGGACATATGCTTCCAGCAGCACAAGGTGCCGCTCTCGCGCAGACCACGGGACGCACAATCCTTTTTGAAGGAGACGGCAGCTTCCAGGTAACTGCGCAAGAGCTAAGCACGATCATTCGCGAACGACTGGACATGACAATTTTCATCATCAACAATGGCGGGTATGCCTACGAAAGACAGATTCACGGCATGAATGAGGTCTACAACGACATCGCACCTTGGAATTACTTGGCTGCGCCGCATTTTTTTGGCCAACCTAGTGATTATCCAGTACAAACACATCGAATTGAGACATGGGGTGATCTTGACACATTGTTAGAAGATCAAACATTTCGCAGCGGGAAAGGTCTAAAACTGGTTGACGTTATTCTTGGTAAATATGATGTTCCTGACAAATTTAAGCAAGTGTTCAGGCGAGCAGGCCAATTACTATAGAACATTCAAACTTAAGTTTCTCCAAAGGTCAATAGTCGTACAATCAGGGGTGTTGTTGCGTATTAATTTCCATATCGCCTTAAATCGCAAAGCGCAGCGACTTCATCAATCTATTATTTCCCTCCTCTTCCTATATCTTATCCCGCATTCTAGCACTGCGTAAGAAACCGTAAAAAAAGGCCATTAGCACGGTAGAGGCAACACCCCAAGTCATGAAGAACTTGTCTTTGCGGTTTAGAGCGGCCCAGCTGTCGAAGTTTTGGTATATTTCATATGCGCGGTAAGTGCTGACGATTTGGCAAGCCAAACAGTACGCAAACAGAAGACGCACATTGCTCAGATTATCTACTACTAGTCAGTCCGCAAGTATGATCAAAGAAGGGCGGCAGAACAGACTAACGCCCGCATGCTTCTTGATGATAGGCAAGGCAACAATCCTCGCCAGATGCTGTTCTGTTGAATGTTAGTGTGCACAACTAGTATCATGTATACTGAACAAGGATCTCACCCTGAGAGGTACGCGCGTTAGCTATAGAAGGGGGGGTCATTGTTAGGTTTGCACTCCTAGACAGCCTTAAGTAAGGCGCCTATTGGAGAAGTAGAAGGCCGAAACTGCCTGAAGCTGATCCTAATAGCAAACTCAAAGCCGACAGGAGCTATCAGGCGCCGATATCAAGAAGATGGCGGTAAAACCCTGTTCTACATAGCTAATGCACACCGCACCGGGCAAGTAGCGAGAGAGAAATCCAGGTCTTGATCGTGGGGCGATGAAGTTGATGAAGGCTTGTGCGTGGCGCAGCAGCAACCTGGTGAATAAGAGTAAATTACTACAGCTGTCTCATTGGAAACACTTATCCCCTGCTCGGTACGCTTACCTAAGCCTTTTAGAGGCTCACATTGGAGGTCACATATGTGGCCTCGCTTACCATAATCATACATACAAATTCAATTGCCAAGCTCCCGGGAGCTTCATTTTATTACATTTTTCTCTCCTCTTTTCGTCATTGTAATATTACCTCCATATGAGCAGGAGGCCTAGGGATAAGACGAGAGCCAGAGGTGCGTTCATCTCCATCTTGCCCACAATATTGCCATCATTGGAGGATATCGATGTCGATGGCGTGGCTTCCGCAACATTGCTCAAATCAGCCTGCGCTTGAGCTGCGCTTACACTAGACGCAAAGGCACCTGTGATGACGCTCGAGCAGTCAACTAAATTTGATACGTCGTTTCCCAAAAGGCTCATCTTCTCCATTCTAACACGCGTGTCAGTGGCGAGGTATTGGCGTAATAGATACGAACAAAAAATGTATATGCTTACGCTGGCACGAAGGCATCTTGCCAGGAGCTTGAGCTCTCGGCAAAGCTACTCCATACAGAGCTCGTCTCACTTGAGTTACTAAGAAACTTATCACTGTCCAGTGTTGTCGGCGCAGTTCCATCAGCGGTTTCCGTATAAAACTCAGTATCCCAGTCTCCGGGAGTCGAGTCAAGCCCGGTACCAGCAAGATTCTTAGCAGCGGAGTGAGCACCAACAAGTGCGACAAGTTCGGTTGCTGTGAATCCTTTGGCTTCGAAAGCAGCAATCAACACAGTGGCATTGTCGGAAGGACCCGGCATTTGTCCTGTGGGGTTTGCGGTCGTGGAATCGGTGCGACCGGCCTTGAACGATATTGTGGGCCCTCCAGGGCACGAAGCTATGGCGATTGCTGATTGATAACGCTTGTTAGCATGTGCCGTTAATCGTTTCATATATGAGGTGGACTTGCCGGTCGCGAACTGGATCATGTCAGCCGTGCTGACGTTGTACTGCGAGGCTTTGCTTCCAATTATGCTGCATATGTCTACCAGCTGCGAATTTTCCCCTCTATCGGTGCATTCATTTGCGAGTATTATGGAACCATCACATGCTTCGGGGAAGCAGTCGTGAAAGGAGAGCCGTATGGCAGCACGGGCATCATCGGTACACGTTCCATTCGTCTCTGTAAACGATGATTTGAGATCAACAGCAGCATCAGACCATACGGAGGGACAAGAAGCTTGCCGCCTCATAGGTGGAGCAGAATCGTCGTTAATAGCAGTAGTTAAACCACAGAGTCCAGCTACAGCTGCTATCAATATGGTGGAAGTTTGGAATCCCATGGTGATCGCCTTGAGTCTCAACATATACAAGGTCCGGCGGATAAGCTTGAGATCTCCGAATCCGATTCAACGAGAGACAAATTGAACAGAGTGGTTTATAGATAGGATTGGGGGGTGCTTGAGATAAGACAAAAGGATTCAAGGCGTATGAGAAGATAGAAAGCTAGAAGACTCTACCTTGAATGACTTTGGCGATAGTCCCGGCACTCTTATACTTCCGTGCCAAAGAGCTTTTTTGTGTTGCTAATGACTACTTTCTATTGGGCAACTCCTATGCTATTGCTAAAATGGTACGTTTCTAAAGTGGATTAACAACATTGTCAAACGCGTGATAAGTCCACCTCAGTCAAGGAACTTCCAGTAGTTGCGCCGCCGATCATGTTTGTGAGAAGAGCAATACACGACACCACCGTAGATGTTGCCCTGGTCTGATCACTGGCCATTTTTATCAGTCTACGACGAGAGGTTACATGCGCTCAGATCACTGCCAGCCTCCTTCGCGCAAGTTGACGAATCAAATATCTTGAGAATGGATAGAAACCTAGGCGGCTGCCATGCAGCCGCTCCAACTCGAATGGAGACTTTTGATGGGGTTTCACTGCAACCGTGCGACGGGTGCGGAATCCCTTTTTCATACAAAACAGCCGTGTCATCTTTTTCTCATTAAACGAACACTTCGTTTTCAGATCCTAGTGCGTTTCTCGGTGCAACCTGCCGTGAAACAACTACGCACAAACCAGGATTAGAATGTTTGGTCCAGCCGCCTAGACTATTCACGTGTCTTGTTGAGAGCGTGTGAGAGTCAAACGTTGATTCAATAGATGAGGGTCAAATGCTCCTAGCTATGAACGAATCATTTGAGTAACAAATTAGCCACATTGGATCCAGTTCGAGATTTGAATACGAGAACGCTGGCTATTGAATCTGCAGTTTCTAGCGCAAGGAACAATTTGTACTCCATGATGTTTGTTTCACAGGGCAGTAGAGCGTCTGCGGCTCCGGTCCCCATAGTCCACAGTGGATCCCGGCGCTATGGGACGACAGGGGTTAACAAGTGCCGATAATTACTCAATTAGGTATCTGGACTACGCGTCCAGCTGGGAGTCTACAAGGGACTGCGACAGTCAACAATTGCTCAAGCGACGCTCGATCCCTCAGGATCTGCAGTGCAGATAAAATTTCCGTCTTGATTCCCGCTATGGTCATATCTAATATGCTCAAACTCTCGTCTGTGTGGCAAGCCTTATTACGAAGCCCGACAGTACTTGTCGTATGAGGAAATCATTGTGGCGACCACCCTCTCTATGCTTGAGACTCTTCTGAGGATGCATATTCAAAGAGAGTATGTGTCTTCGAATTTTGATCTCCATGAGTTTACAGACGATGGTGTTCTCATCAAAGTTAATATACCGAGAAGAGAACTCTTCAAGACAGTACTCGAGGACCCCTATTTGAGGACTTTGCTTTGTCAATCGACAACGGTGACTAACAATACAGTTAAAAAAGAGAAAATGAGTGCAACGGCATCTCGAGGAACAACATTACTGCGAGATGGCCTGCTTTGTATGACACTAAAGTTGAGATAACCTTCACCACTGAAGCCCTCGAGTGACCATTTGGAAGATTGGGGTACCGGGATCGAGGCCAGAAGACGCCCAAGCCTCGAAGTGTGCTGTAACATCTACTGTGCCCGTAGTACGCTGGACCCGCCGAACAGGCCAATATTGATGAAAGGAGGTGACACCGTATATCTCAGGCACGTCTGTGTAGTATAAGTCGTAGACATCGTAAACGTCATCGTTGCTGGTGATAGTGCCAATAATGATTCCATTGCCAGGCGTGCCAATGCCGTGGTCTTCGACAATATACCACTCGGTGACGGGGTCTAGGGTCCACCCGTAAATAGCAAGGGTATAATCACCAGAAGCAGTGAAGTACCCATCCCATGATAGGGCGCTTTGCAGTAAGGAAATAGTTAGATGTGTGGTATGACATGCCTAGGCCGTGTGGGCGTAAGGGAGAAAAGTTACAAAGACCGTGCTGTGAAACGTACAGAGTAACCGTGGACTTGTTCCCCTTGCCACCAAGGAACTCAGTAGCAGTCGGCAAGTCCCAACCAATTTCAAAGTCTCCACTGGTAGGGTATTCGGTGTATCCGACTTAAGTCTGGTTCGGATCATATAGCGAATAATAGAAGCCTGCCTCGTCAACGCCATCTTGACTGGTGCTGAAAATGGTGTACCTTTGGCTAATGCTCAAGCCAACGGTACTGTCTGAGACAGTCTGGGATCCCACAAGATGCATCAAGGAGAAAAGGAGGCAAGAAACAGATGTCATGATAATGACTAGGTAAGTACATGAATTTAGAGATATCAAGCATGTAATGTTGTGCTGGAGGAGCTGGAATTTATATAGGCTCTTCCTCCACATTCCGGTGGAGAAGAGACGCCCCCTCAAGCATGGGAACAGCTTCCGCTGAATCCTTAATGCTCTCCACTTCACCCCCCCAAACCATGACTATCGCCCAACAGTGTAAGTATCCCTAGCGGTCAATTACCGCACTTGATAGGACCGTATTTTTCTTTTCAGCACCAAATATATTAACTTGAAACTGTCATCGGAGGGGTGTAGCCGTTCCCAACACAAGAATGAGCTGGGCTGCTAATGACCACCCAATATAGAAGGCTCAAGAGTTATTATATCTCATCATGCTTCTGGATATTGTCAGTATTGCCAGCGGTGATAATCCGATTATCCAGACCGAATATACCGCAGACCAGCACCGCTAGTGTACAGTAGCCGCGTTTATCTCTTCACTGGTCACGATGAAGATAATTCTACTACCTACACAATGAAGAATTGGCTTCTATTTTCATCGGAAGACATGGCTAATTGGAAGCACCATGGTTCGCCAATGGACCTCAACACTTTCAGCTGGGCTGATGCGAATGCGTGGGCAGGACAGGTCATCGCTCGAAACGGGAATTTTTACTCCTACGCGCCAGTTCGCAATGGCACTACCAATGGAATGGCCATTGGTGTAGGTGTGAGTGACAGTATTGTCGCCCATACGTGGACGCTATAGGAGGACCACTGCTTGAGAATGATCGGATGGACCCGACCGTTTTCTTCGACGACGATGGCCAGGCCTACATATATTGGGGGAACCCAGACCTCTGGTATGTCAAGTTGAATGAGGATATGATCTCATACGGCGGAGACATTACCTAAGTCCCGCTCACGGCCGAAGGCTTCGGGATACGCCTCGATAACTCGGATCGCAACACCACGTTTGAGGAGAGACCTTGGATATATAAGGATAACGGCCTCTACTACCTGATTTATGCCGCGGTTTGTTGTCCTGAGGACATACGCTACTCAACCGCCCCAACTGCCACTGGCCCTTGGACGTATGGCGGTATTATCATGCCAGCCGAGGGGGCTAGCTTTACGAACCACCCAGCAATCATCAACTTTCGCAATTCTACGTACTTCTTCTATCACAACGGCGCCCTCCCTGGTGGTAGCGGCTTCACCCGGTCCGTAGCCGTGGAGGGCTTTGTCTACAACAGTAATGGGTCTATCCCCGAAATCACGATGACTGCGGACGGGCCAGCACAGATACAACCCCTCAACCCGTATGTTCGCCAGGAGGCCGAAACGATAGCCTGGACTGAAGGTGTGGAGACGGTGGTGTGCAGCGAGGGTGGCATCAATATCGGCTTCATTAACGATGGCGACTACATCAAGGTCAAGGGTGTTGCCTTTGGCGATGGTGCAACCTCGTTTCATGCCCGTGTCGCCTCTGCGACCAACGGTGGCGCCATTGAGCTCCGTTTGGATGCTGGAGACGGCACAGTAATTGGCACTTACATTGTTCCGAGCACTGGCGGCTGGCAGACCTGGATAACAGTTGATTGCCCTGTTACTGGGGCAATTGATACTCACAATCTTTTCTTTCGCTTCGTAGGAAATGGCACGAACTACCTCTTCAACTTCGATTGGTGGGAGTTTGACAATAGCAGCGAAAAGTAGTTTCTCATTCCAGCTATGAGGTGTTGGTTCAATCTTGACGTTCAGGATCACGCAGAGGCATGCAATAAAACAACGGAAAGGTCAAAAGCGTCTTTACCTTCATCGAAAATTCCTTTCCAAGATTCCCCTGCGTAGAGGTCAGTTGATTAATCCATTAATGTGTGCAATTGAGGTCTTTATGATGTCAATATCTGTGAAGATTATGCCTTCATTCATTCTTTTGTGGTTTGCATCAGCATCAGTTTGGCGGGGTGAGGCGGCCTGACCCCTCCAGCTCGCACTGTAAACCTCTCATGAAAACCTAGCCACAGTACTGTGCTGAACAACACCGTGCAACACGCAAACAAGGCAGCTGCCTACCAGTGCCTACGCCTCAACCCAAAGCGAGGCCGCTACAATATTCGTACTTGCCTAAACTTACATCGCCGCCTTCTTCCCTGCGACATCAGCTTCCTTCCTTGGCAAGACAGAGGTGTTTATAGATCATCTCCTTGCATCATCTAGGGTAAACCATCAACGACGTCAAAGCGCACAGGATCGGACATAAAAGAAAGTAGTCGTCGCTCCCTTTATAGTGAGCAAGAACGGCATCCCCATCCTCGCCGCAATGCCTACCGAAGGCGTCTACGTCAATCCCTCCGGGAAGAAGACCTTCATCCCGTTGGAAAATAATCCCGAGGTCTTCACCTCACTCATCCACGACCTCGGCGTGTCTTCAGAGCTCGAGTTCTCCGACGTTTACAGCCTCGACGATCCGGACCTGCTCGCCTTCGTCCCCCGTCCTGCTCTGGCACTCATCTTCATCACCCCAGCACCTCCTTACTATGCCGTCCGTGGCGCGGATGGCACATCTCTGGCCAAGGATGGAATCAGCTACGACAAGTCCGGAGACGAGGAGTCAGTAACGTGGTTCAGACAGACGATCGGCCACGCCTGTGGGCTCATAGCCTTGCTTCACGCAGTCGCCAATGGCGAAGCGAAACAGTTTATCCAAGCAGGCTCGACACTCGACGGACTTTTCCAGAAGGCCAGGGCCCTGAAGCCTTTGCCTAGAGCAGACTTGCTGTATAACAGCGAGGAGTTGGAGAAGTCTCATATGCGCGCTGCTAGGATGGGTGACAGCTCGGCGCCGAGAGCAGATGAGGCTTGTGGGTACCATTTTTTGACATTCGTGAAGGGAGGCGATGGGCATTTGTGGGAGTTGGAAGGAAGCACAGACGGTCCGATTGATCGCGGCGAACTTGGCGAGGGAGACGATATGCTCAGCGAGGCAGCTTTGGAGAAAGGCGTCAGAAAATTTCTTAATGCAGCAGATGGGAACACCGAGTTCAGCATCATTGCATTGGCGAAGCGCTCGTGAGCTGGGTCAGCTCCACGCATTTACGAAGAAGGCAAGCTTCATTGAAAGGGAACTCATCATAGCTAGGGAAAAGCACGGCGGGACGGACAAAAGTTAAAGCAAAAACAAAAATAAAGTCTATTGCAGTAATCAAACAAAGTCAAAGCAAACCACAATACTTCGAGCGCCCAGTTCAAGCCCCTTGCCCATATTCCAAAACGTTTCCTTCATGCAATACATATGAAACCTACAGTAAAAACAAGACTTTTCTCTTCCACAGGCAGAAGTTAGCCATGTACATGCGACCGAGAGGTCCCCTTTTACAATGCCCAGATGCTCTAGTCCCAGTTCCTCGCAAACCCAATGAATGTCTCTACCCTGTACATACTCCCACACAATAGCACAATATTAGTCATCTGAAGGCTGAGATTGACTTCTCGCCGGCCGCAGGTCACATTTTCGCATGACTTGTCTAAAAAAGGGTTAGCCGTTGGCTCCTAAGATTGACGTCGGGGTGGATGGTCACTTACATACTACCACGATCTTGTGGATTTCGCACAACTACCAGCTCCTCCTTGCTGTTCCTGGCACTGCTCTTCTTCTTACTGCTGGTGGTGCTTCTGGACTCTGACTGGGCTCTCTTTGGCGTTGCCAGCCGATTGACAAAGGACTGCAAGTCAGCCATCTCTGCTGTTGACTTCTGCTGGGCTGCACCAAGCTCCTCAACCTGTTGATGAGCTGCGCTCAGTTGGCTGACCAGGTTGGCATTTTCCGTCCTTAGAAGGGGCACCTGGCTAGCATGTTGTTCCAGCTCCGCCTTGGCCGACTCAAGTTCCGATGCTTTGGCTTCTAGCTCAGCTTTCTGAGACTCAAGCTCTGCTTTCTCGGTAGCAAGAGCTGTAACCTTCGCTGCCTCTTCCTCGAGCTTCTTCTTCTGCTCTTCAAGGCCGCTGATTTGTTGCTGAAGTTCCTCGGTTGCTGTCGTGTCTTGCTGAGGCTCAGGAGCTTTTGTCTTGAGCTCATCATTTTCGGCTTGTAGAGCCTTTTGGTTATCTGCCAGCTTCGTAACTTCATCCTGGGCATTCTTGAGCTCGTCGCGCATCTTGACCATTTCGGCCTCTTGATCAGAATTCTGGGCCTTCAGGAGAGCGGTAGCTGCAAGTAGGCCATCTCGCTCCGCGATAGGACTTTCTTGCCGAAGACGATCAAGCTCATCGTTGAGAGGAGCCATTTCGTCTCGAAGTTTAGTGATGTCCGCGTCCTGAGTAGAGGTCTGTTCCTTGAGCGCGCCGTTCTCCGCCTTGAGCTCATCGCGCTCCGTGGTGAGAGTGGTGATTTGAGTGTTCTGCTCCACTTTCTCTCCCTCCAAGCCCTCAATCTGTGTTTTAAGGTTCTGCACATCAGTCTCAAGGTCCCGGACTTGCGCCTTAAGGGTTTCGTTTTCGCCCTCGAGCTCCTCGACTCGAGCTTGAATTTTTTGTTTCTCCTCCTCGACGGCAACCTTCTCTTCGGCTAGCGTTTTCAAGGAGGCTTGTTGCTGTTCTGATTCTTCACGAAGACGGTCGCGCTCCTTGAGTAGATTGCCGATCTCTGTCTGTTGAGCGACGTGCTCACTGTCGAGGGCACCGACGCGGCCCTCTAGAGACTCCTTGATAATCTGCAGTGACGCAACCTGTTCGACCAGGAAGGTCTGCTTGGCATCCCTGTGGTCTTGAATCTCCTGGAGGCTTTTCTCAAGCTCGGCGCACTTTTCCTCCAAAGCAGCCTTGAGTTCGACCCATGTGGTCTTCTCCTTCTCGTAGGCTTCGATATCCCATGTCTGTTTGTCAAACTCGAGACGCAGATCACCAAGCATCTTGCCTTGCTCGATGAACTCCTGCTCGAGGTCATCCAGATGCTGTCGATCCTCGCCTCGTTGCTTTCGTTCGTCGTCAAGCTGCTTTTCAACTTCCTCTTTCCCAATGCCAAGAGAAGATGACCTCTCCATGGCATCTTCCAGTTCCTTCAATGCGCTGCTCTCCTTCTCATGCCAGCTCCTCTTCTCGAGCTCCAGCTGCTCAATCTTTTCCATGAGCACATGCTCGATCTGCTTCTGATGGCGGGTATCCTGTTGGTTCTCTTTTGCCGCAAGGACTTCAATGTGGACAGTCCGCTTTGGTGTCTCGACAGTGACGCCTGATCCGCTACGCGAGGAAGAGGCTTCTGTGCCAGTGCGAGACGTCGTTTGCCGCAGGCCGCCTCGACGCACTGGAGCGGTTGGGGTGGGAGCCCGCATGACCTTGCCTGCACTAGATCCCTTGCCGACAGTAACGTCCGAGTCATATACTGTGGTGGCCTGAGTACTAGTCGAGAGGCACGACGAGCTATACTCGGAGTCATCAGAGTCGGCTGTGAAGTCCTGGCTATCGGTGCCATGATGGGTTCCAGCCCAGACGCCCTTAGATCTCGGACGGAAGAAGACCTTGTGAGACTGTCGAGGGCTATGAGCCGTGGCTGCAGTATTAACAGTCGGTCGTCTTGGCGTCTTCACTACTCTGGCCGCTCTCAGGGACACAGCAGGTGATGCACCGACGTTAGGTTGCATTGATGAAGTTGAAATGTCTGATCCATTCGAGAAGCTGGTTCGTGGCTGCCGAGCAGCTACGGTTCTACGGCGCTCAGGGTTCATTCGTTCAGATGTGAAGTTACTCATGTTGGAGTGTTGAGGGCGCATGCCCGGGAGGACGGGGTCCCCGGCGAATCGCGTGGTCATGATGATCGGTGTCGTTTGTGTTGATAGCTGTAGTATTGGATTTCGTTTTTAAAAACGTGTATGTTGATTTATCGATTGATGTGGTGCTTTCGCCTGAGTGCTCTCAGTCGTCTTAGTTGTTGTAGAGGAGTTGTGGTGTTGGGCATTTTCTTTTTGACAAAAGTGCCTTGGTGTTATTGAATGTTGTTGGTCCGGGGTTAGGTTGGAACGGCGACGCCAACGGCAATGCAAAGACTGAGGAGGTAGGCACAAGAGTCGCTTTCAGGAAGTGAAAAGAAAATGACTGCTCTGTTTGTTGCTGCATCTGCAGTAATGAGACATGTGCATATGAGCCTCATATGAGGGCTGAGCGGGAGCGGCAGGGAGTGCAATCCCGGCATGTCAGCGTCTAATGGTTGGGCAGCAAGTGGCTGGGTCTGGTCTGGTTAGACTGCGCGCGCAGAAAACAGGGCAAACTATCCGGTTTGGCGTTCCAAGATCTGCAGACTGCCACGTGTGTGTCAAATGAGAGTTATTGATAGGAACTTGCTGTCCAAACAGATCTATGGCCCGAAGTCCGGGTGTGATGAGCCACGCCCCGCGGTGATAGTCGCCGAAGCAGAACCTCTCACAAGAGTTCGCTTGTCACCGCCCCATTGCATTCTAATTGTCCATGCCACTTGACATTCCATCTCTAAAGTTTCGAGAGTGTGTAGCCCATGAAGGTACGTGATTACGCTCGAATATCCCAATAAAACTCGAGCACACGTAGGTCGCATAGCCCTAGAGCTTTGGCATTGGCTCGGTCCAGCCCGGGACCCATGGAGTGAGTCAACATGTGGGTGGAAGCCGCCAATGAGGGATTACATTGGACTGTCAATGCTATTTTTGTGCTAGTATCGTTGTTGTGCAACCTACCAGGTCGGGTTGTCGTGTTTGCGTCGCATCCAGTCAGTTGTAGGATGACGTCCTGAATTGTGCCCAGTCAATAAGGGTTTCCTCACAACTCAGACATATCGAGTGAGCTGACCGGCAGGCCCAGTCGCTGTCCACTTTTAATTCTTCCAATTCGTTCGGAATCGTTAGGTTCTCACATTCTGGCTCAGATGCCGGGCTTAGAATGCCCAATCAGTAATTGTTAAGGCATCCACTCAAGCGGTTGGGCATCATCGGGTTCGGTTGCCACCTTGGGCTGGAGCAGTGCTCCAAAAGAATGTTCTAGTCAACGCGTTCTAGGCATAGCCTTGACTCCACAACGTACCTGGTACTTTCGCCAACAATTCGACCAACTTGAACGAGTGTTTGTTGACAAGATATCGCTACGCTTTCCTAGTGCATGGCTCTAACGATATCCGTTGCCGGCATGCATCTGCAACCAACGTCTCCGGGGGCCCCAGGCTTCCTGCTCTGGTATCTTTTCTTTATTCCGGTGACATTATAGGGAACTAATAGCTTCTTGGATCCGGGTGGAAATGCAAGGTAAGATGGGACTGCATGGAAAAGCTGCATGTCTACGTCAAGGAGCATTCCCTGGATAGGCAGAAAGCAATTGTTGATTGACGAATTGACCAGTAGCTAATCTCTTCATGAATCCATTGATATCTCTCCGAAGTCATGACAATACCGAGTCTGATTTCTTTCCCTGTCCCTAGTCGTTTTTGAGGATGAGAGCCTCACTAAACTTCCTGATTCGGCCATCTTCATCTAGTTCACCAAACACGTATGCATCGGCCCGTGATCTGCTACCATCTTTCATGACGGCTTGGGTAAGGTGTCGTTCTGCGTATTTGTTCCCGTCTCGAAATAGAGATAGAACCTTCACCTCCGCCGATGCGACCATGGATCGAAGGCCTGTCAAACTTTTATAGACCTCGTCATAGCCAGAGCTTTTCCCGTCTACAGTCGCTTCGATGTCTCGTGCCCACATGGACTTAAATATGACGTCAAATTGAGCGTCATCGGCACTGAACGAATCGTTTAGGATCTTTTCGTACGTCTCGAGGCTGGCGAGAACCGAATTTGACATTGTGTCAACTGTTATCGTGGAATGAGAAGTGTTTGGTATGAGGTCCACCTCATGAAACCGTTCTTTTAGGTTGTTCTCTCTTTCCGAGGTTACCAGTCCGAGCTAACTAGACTCGGTGCGCAGATCTTTGTCCGTTCATTACTGCCCTAAGGTCTGAGGACACGCTTACGGTACTGGCCATACTACCCAAAAGAAGTCACCACAGGTATCAATCCAAATACTTGACCTGGAAAGAGCCTCGTTACTTTGATTATCATAGAGCAGTGGTTGCTTAGGGCTAGCTCGATAATGGACAGGTAGTTGAATATATAATAACTTAGTCCAAGATCACTAGCCAATAAAATTGCAAAAGCATTTTGTACTGTAATTCTCAACACTGAGGTCACGACATCTGGTTCTCCTCGGAAACAATTAAACCGATTTTGCACTGACATAATCTAGCTTTGGTGGTCATATAATCATGTGTCGCGCAAACTTATCTCTCGGAATTATTCATATCGGCACTGTGCTGTCGATCCCGACTTGGCGAAGACTTCCCCGCACATCCCTTCATAGTTATCGGCAAAGGGTTCAGAAATGCTAACCAAAGATTGCGCCGTGCTTATCTGGATTTCACATCCCGATCTTTGAGCCCCGAATCATCGGGGTCTGGTAGTTGTCCTTCCTGAATGGGTAGTTTCCGGGGCCCCTACCGGTGAGCGTGTCCAGATAGGTACAATACGTACCATGTCGGGGCGCGCCGATCGAACGAAATCAATCATCGTCGGCCAAGCTATCTGCTTCGTATCACTTGGCAGAGAGGGGACAAAAGATAGCATTCTGCTACTACACGCCCTTTGTCCTCTCGCTTGTGGTCATTTGTTGTATATAGGCCAAGATCACCAAAGGCGTTTTCGTCAACTTGTTCCGCCCTGAAAATTATAGAGAAATGCTAGTATTTCATTCCTGAATACATCGATGATTTGAAGAGATATTAAACTTCCCCCGAACAATCAAGATGTCAGAGAAGCACGGTGCTGATGTTGTCAGCGATGGCGATGCCGCCTTGCAGTACCTCAACAATGCAGATGTCATAGCAATGAGCCCCGAAGATGAAAAGAAGCTACTACGAAAGATCGATTGGCGAATTGTCCCTCTGATGTGTATGTTATCAAGTTCAACATGAAGGAACTCTCTGGTTTTGTGATAGCTAATGAGATCAGTTGCCTGTTACTTTTTGCAGTATCTCGATAAAACTCTAAGTATGTTCACATGGTGATTGCCGTATCCAATTTATTCTAAATTCTTGCTTAGTAAATTACGCCAACGTAATGGGGCTACAAGAAGATACCGGTATCAATGGTGATCAGTACTCAGAGCTTGCTACTGTCTTCTACGTTACATACTTAGCATTTGAGTTCCCTACCGGATACCTTATGCAGCGTCTGCCCACAGCGAAATACCTTGGCGGGAATGTGATACTATGGGGCTTAATGGTCGCTTGTAACTCTGCAGCTCATAACTGGGGTGGTCTTGTGTCTCTTCGAGTTCTACTAGGCTGTTTCGAATCGGCGGTGGCCCCTGCGCTCATACTCTTGACGACAATGTGGTATAAGAGATCAGAACAGCCTGCAAGAGTCGGTTTTTGGTATGTCGGTACTGGCGTCGGCAAAATGGTCGGCGCTATTACATCTTTCGGGTTTCAGCATTATACCGGCAACGACTTCAAATCCTGGCAAATTATGTTTCTCGTCTTTGGTGTTATCACGATCTTTGTCGGAATTCTTGTTATTATTTTCGTCCCAGATAATCCGATGACCGCGAAGGGCTTCACGCAAGAGGAGAAGGTCTGGGCTATCGAGCGCCTCCGAAGCAACCTAACCGGAGTTGAGAATAAGCACATCAAACGGCACCAAATCTTCGAGTGCTTCAAGGATCCACAAACTTGGATACTAACACTCATAGTCCTTACGTCGAACATTCCCAATGGATTTATCAGTAGTTATCAGGCGACTGTTATCAAGAGCTTTGGTTGGACGTCCAAGGAAACAGCACTCTTGTCCATTCCGTCGGGCGCTATTGCGTGTATATGCACGCTTAGTGCGAGTTGGTTCGCAGGACGTTTTAACCTAAGAGGTCCGATGATCATTTTGCTGCTCTCTTTCGGCTTTCTTGGCAGTTGCCTCATGGCCTTTCTACCAGAGGATGGCAGCGTCGCAGG